>NC_053027.1:160738572-160908392 GCF_003073215.2 Triticum urartu | reverse complement strand
CCGGACACCCAGTCCTGAACACGCAGCTCAGGACACCAAGTCCTCACCGTATTCTCCTTGAGCTAAGGTCACATAGTCCTCGCCCAATCACTCTGGTAAGTCTTCAAGGTAGACTCCCAAACCTTCACAGACTTCGTTCACTGGCAATCCACAATGTCTCTTGGATGCTCTGAACGCGACGCCTAACCGTCTGGAGGATGCACAGTCCTCAGGTGTAATAAGTCTTCAGATCACACAGACAAGAAGACATAAGTGATGCCCAATTTACTCTGGCTCTGGGTGGTTAGGGCTTTCTCCTCGCTAGGAATTTTCTCTCAAAGGCTTCGAGGTGGGTTGCTCTCAAACGACAAAAGCCGTGCACTGAAATCTGAGCAGCCAACCATTTATGGTTGTAGGGGGTGGGCTATTTATAGCCACTTGGCAACCTGACCTGATTTGTCCGAAATGACCCTGCGTCACTAAGGAACTGACACGTGTCTCAACGGTTAGATTTCAAACTCTCATGGCAACTTTACTTGGGCTACAAGCAAAGCTGACTTGTCCGGCTCTGGACAAGATTCGCTCTCATTGTCTTCACTCGAAGACATAGGTTTTTGGTTTAGGCATCACTTTAGTCATTCTGACTGGTTCTGCTAGACCCCACTTAATAGTACGGTGGTTCCTATGACTCAACACAAAAGGAAAAGAACTACGAAAGATCTAAGTCTTCGAGCTTCATAGGCTTCATATCGTGTCTTTTCTTGTCATAGTCTTCAATGTGAATATCTTCATATACCACCTTTGACTTTAATGTCTTCATACATTTTTAGGGGTCATCTTTGGTAGTAAAACCGAATCAATGAGGGACTTCTACCTTTGCTATCCTGCAATTCTCACAAACACATTAGTCCCTCAACTAGGTTTGTCGTCAATACTCCAAAACCAACTAGGGGTGGCACTAGATGCACTTACAATCTCCCCCTTTTTGGTGATTGATGACAAACTAGTTGAAGTTTTCAACGGGGAATATAGTCTGTGAAATTGTAAAGGATAAGGAATTGTCTTCATAAGTTGCAAGGGCTCCCCCTGAAGATGTGCATACAAGTTAATTTGCTTTTGGAATGCAAATGCACATGGCAGGTTGTACTTGTGGAGATCCACTTCAGCTTATGATGACAATCCACTATGCATGTGAAGATATATGAAGATAATGACATGCATAATGGAAAATGGACGTCTGCAGAATGAGATAAGTGCGGAATTTATCGTCGCACATGCGGAATTTATCTTCGCAAAACAGGGTGGCAAACAAGTAGCAGACGACCGTCTGGTTTAAGTGCTACAACTCATAAGAACCAAATGTAAAACAAGAGTTGTAAGCACGAAGCAAAATATAACAAAACATAAAGCACCCGCCCATATGGACCCGCTTGAAGACTATCAACCCATATGCTTCTCCCCCTGTTGTCAGCAAGGACCAAAAAGGTTTGAAGACATAGAGTGTCTACTCGTTCCCAGGAGCAGCAGGGTCGTTGGAGGTGTTTGGCGGTGCAGAAGAGCTTGGAGGTGCTGAAGCAGGTGGCGGTGAGGTAGCATCGTCTTCTTCATCAATGATTCTGGCAGTGACTGTGGCAGCAGATGAAGAAAACTCAGAGACTTCAAGTGATGGTATGCTTCGCATCACATCCCTTCTAGGAGGTGTGGTGTCAAACTTGAATCGCTCAGTGAAGCCATCCTCTTCAAGTTCAGCTTCAGTACATATCATTGATAGCCCTTTCCATGTGCGGCGACAGGTTTCATGGGCAACGAAAGCGTTCTTGGTGGCAAGATTTCGGATGCGATTGACATCCAGCAAGAGGCTCTTCATCTGTCTCTTCAACCAGTCATGATGCCTATCCTTCTTTTGATGAAGGGCCACAAGAAGCTCTCGGTCATTGAGAACACGAGCGCGCTTCTTGGGTCTTGAAGCAGTTGCACTGTCAGTGGCTTCAGTTGAAGCAGGGTGTGGCGCACGTGTAGTGCCAGCCAAAGGATACACCCTGGAGATGGCTTCAACACCTTCATCGTTCTGAGTGAAGCTCTGGTGTTCTGCATTCTGAAGACTCAAAGGTTGCTTGGCAGGCTCAGGATATATAGCTTCAGTAGAGGTATCCACATCTGGCAAGAAGATCCGATGGTTGCGGGCTGAGGGCTGATATGAGATCGCAGAGTGAAGCTTGATCAGTATCATTACCCAAGGAGCATAGAACTTCAAACCAAGTAAATCTGAGCCTGATGCAGCTAGTTGGCGTATGAAGAAGTCTTGTGCGTTGAAGCATTTGCCATGAAGGATACAAAACAGCAGAGTCTTCATTGCACCCTCGATCTTGGCATTTGGAGAGTGCCCTTTGATAGGCCAGAGAGTCCGCCGGATAATGTGATAGATGGTTCTGGGCAGGTACTCAAAGTCTTCAACAAAGAACTCTGTTGGATAAGGAGCATCGTGGGGCAGTGGCTTCATCATTGAGAGCATCTGACTCATATTCTGTTCAGGCCTTTCGAATATGCTCTCAAGAGCTTCAGTGTGTAGTGTACAACCTTCCTCGAAGAATTCGCCAGGAGTGGGCAGGCCGGTGAGCTCAATGATATCAAATGCATTGGCTTCGTGATGGACATTGTCGGTCATCCACTCCAGGGCCCAAGTCTTCGGATCTCTGTTGTATCCCTTGATGTGGAGAGTGGCATAGAATTGCAGCAGAAGCTCTTCGTTCCAGTGCTCTTCATCAGTTACAAACTGCAGCAGACCCACTTGCTTGAAGCAATCCAATGCTTTCTAAACAGGGCAGACCAGCAATGGCTTCAACATCAAGGCGCTTGTGCGGGAAGATGCGACCTTGGTTGTATAGGATGCATGAATAGTAGCTGCGCTAAGGATAGCTCCAGAACCTATCTCATGAAATCCTTTCCCTTGAATAGGGGTTCTTGGAGCTGTTGAAGAACGTATTATCTGCCTTGAAGCTATTGATGTTAAAGGATCCAGGTGCTGATGAAGGACCTGGGAACCTCGGCAGCCGTGGGACTGGCTTCTGGACATGAGGCCTGTGCTCAACATGGTAATCAAATTGAGGACCTGCAGCAGACTCGGGAACAGAAGTGTCTGGATCAGTAGCTTCGCTGTCTTCTGAAGCTTTTGGTGGGGAGGGCTCCACATTGGCTTTAGTGTTGGTTGTGGCAGCCTCAATATTTTCAGCCTCCACTCGACTAGCTGGAGGGTCAGACTTAGGCATGTTCTCCTGGAGAACTGCTTCATGGTGTAGCGGGGGAGTAGGATCTTGTGGTACTTCTTCATTTTCTTCGGCTGATGCAGCCAGAATGTCTTCAGCATAGACTTGAGGCCTTGGACCTTTGCGAAGCCTGCGGAACGCAGATGACGCCTGTGGGGTTGGAGTGGGCTGGGCCTCAAGGTCCTCTTCCTCTTGAGGGCGATCCGCCCATGACGCATCTTGTGCAATTGGCGTCAGAGGACGACCAATGCTGATGAGTTTGCTATGTTCATACTGAGGAAGGGCTGCATCATCTTGTACATTGTCCTGATGACCAATGTCTTCAGCAGCGATGGGGTCGGCTGCTGGTATGTCTTCAGCTTCAGGAGCCTCTGTGGAAGCAGGCTCATGACTATCAGTTGTCGTTCTGCGTCAGGATGGACGACAGAAAGGGGTTCAACCATCAAGGGCTCTGTGGGAGCAGCCCGAGCTTTCTTGATCTTCCGCTTCTTCTGAGTGGGGGCAGAAGGAGAGGCTTCAGTATGTTTCCGCTTCCTAGCTTCAGCCTCTGCAGTTTGCGTCTTCTTGAGCTTTGAAGCGGTTGACCGGCTCTTTGGCTTCGAGCCAGTCGTTGCAGTTGGGAAGACAATTGGAACTGCTTCTTGCCTTGGTGCCTCTGGTTCAGCCATAGCAGGCCTCTTCTTCTTCTTCTTCTTCTTCTTCTTCTTCGCGGCCATCCTGGGGTCGATGCCGGGACGCCCAAGTGCCTTGCGCTTCTCGGCCTCATTGTAGGCCTGCACACATCTGTCTGCAAGAGTCTTCATTCGCTCCCGCGAACCTTGAGCTTCTGCACGCTTCTTTAGAAAGTTTTCCTTTAGTTCGTGCAACATGATTTTGAAGCTCTTCACTTCTTGTACGCTGAGCTTGGCCATATGCTTCTTGAACTGAGCCTTTTCATGATCAATTTTCTGCTTCACTTCAACAATGCATTGGGCAATTGCAAGTTCTGAAGCAATAGCGCCTTGGAAGGCGACGCTGAGGCCAACGGGCAGCTGCAGATCTTCGAAGCTGATGTTTGGTGTGGCAAACCATTCGTCGATGAAGTTGTGGATGATGGCGACATCAAAGAGAGGCAAATTGTTGAAGATTTCAGCTTCTTCTTTGCTCTTGCTGAGCTGCTCAAGAGCGTCATCTCCAAGATCTTCATCACTTGACAGATCAATGGCTTCGCTGCGCAGAATGTCAACAGCTGTGAGCTCTTTGCCGGTGTGTGGCTGAGGCATCTTGGCCTTCTGGGGCTTGGAGATGCGGGATACGTCTTCAGACTGCACACTGTCTTCAGGAGGTGCAGTTCCCAATGGCTTCGCCCTTGAGATTTTTGGTGAAGGGGCCAGCTTTGAAGCTTTTGGCTTCTTCGACTGCTTTGGCTTCGGTACAGCAGGAGCTTTATCAGACTCAGAGTCAGTTGGAGGGTCATTCACGGCAGTCCCTTGGACTAAGATGCGGGTGATGAGGCCCTCAAGGTTGGCATACGGACCGATGATATTGGGTTCTGCGTCGCGTGTGCCATATGCCCTTGGTGCGGAGGGACCAGGGTTGAAGTCTAACCCAAATTTCTTCTTGTTCTGCTTCGCTGATTGTTGGGAAAACTGGAAGTTGCGCTTGAACAGATTGTCGTCATGACACCAGAGTAGTGACGACGGATGTGCATCATCAGGCTGTGGCCCATGAACCATGCATGGATAGAAGCTTTGGGCAATAGCTTCATCTCTGGACCTGGGTACAAGGTTCTTGTATAAGATGTCTCCCCTCGGTCTTTTGATGGCACTTTTCTCAGCATACTCTTGGGTTGTGAAGCGGTATTTGAACCATTGTTCTGCCCAGTAGCGTCGAATCCATTGGATTCGGGTCTTGCGCTGCCCATAATTCTCTTCAGAATCTGTTTTATACATATCTGCCAGGTCTTCAGGCAGATCTTTGGAAGTTCCTCCACGTCGCTGTCTGCCCCCCTTCCTTGCTGCTGCTTCTGAAGCCATAAACTTTAACTTGAAAGGCTTCAAAACTTTCAAAGGCTTCAAAGGCTTTCTTTTGCTGGACCAACAGGAACTGGCTTCAGGAGAATTTATGTGATGCTGTAGGAATTCTGCAAATGAATGCAGACTATGAGAACCGAAGGATTCTCCCATGGACATGTACCTGTGATAGCATTAAGGTGCGAGGGAAGGGGAAGAGGTCATATGCATTCTCAGAAGATTTTGAAGATAAATCAGTTTAGAAGACATTGACCTCATCGTGCGAAGACATTCACTCATAGAAAAGAAGTTGGTTCCAGATTTGTACGAACCCACAGATCAGTACAAGTGCGGAATCTAACTATTTCATGAAGCGCAAGTGAATATACTAGGCATGTTATGAGATGCAGATTGAAAGATCTAACTTGTGTGAAGAGAAACTTCTTATGGTAGAAAGTGACAGAACCATGAGATCAACAGGGGCTGTAAAAAGAAGTTTTATTTACCACACTTGGAACTGCTAGATGGAGTGGGAGATGATGCCGAGCAGTTCAATCCTCCATGCCCTAACTTGGCGATGGAAGACACCTACGACGATGGCGGAGAGGACGATGTCCGCAATCACCGTGAAGACGGCGTCGGAGAGGTTGCGGCAGCGAAGCGCTTCGTCGCCGGCGTCGTCGAGAGCTAGCAGTGGCGCTAGGGTTCGTGCAAGGGTGGAAGAAGGAGATAATGACCGCGGTAAGTGTGAATTTATAGGCGCAGGGGCGGCACTGCGCTATTACTCAGGTGCCCCTGGCGATTCGCATCTGAGTAGTACGTGGCCATCATGCGGTATTTTGGGGGCAGTTCCACGTCCCACGCACGCCTGGATTGTAGGGTGGTCGTTCCTACTTCTCCAGATTTCATGTGGATGAATGAGCATTGAAAATGGACTTAAATGTTGTCTCTGTGTCTTCTGCTGACAAGGACGCAGAGAAGACATTCGACAGTTTCAATAGAATGCATATGACTTGGAGAGATAGAATTTTGAGATAGAGAGCATAGAGAGGTTAGGGTCCGATCACATTCACTTAGTTCAAAAGATTCAACCAAGAAGACATAGCTATAAGTGAATGTTGTAGAGGACAGAACACTAGTATATATATATATCTATATAATCAACGTAGTGAAGATAATCATGAATATATGTTGAGTTCGAAGCCAAACCAAATGTGAAGACATTGCAAGGTAACGCCAAGAGTGAAACACTTCAAAATAGAACGTTTGGTGGTGGCGTTACCCACCATATAGGAAGTATTAGACCCAGACACGGCGCACAATTATCGTGGCGCTCTGAAGTCAATTTCCACATCAATGTATTCACACTTAGAATGTATGTCTTCATTGATTGAAGATATACTTCACTTCGTGTGTTGCACATCTAAGTCATCAATATGCATAAGGGTTAGGATGTGTGCCTGATCACAGGACATTTGTGGATTCCAGGATATTTAGCTCACACCGTAACTTGCAAAACCTCTTCTCATCCAAGGTCTTGGTGAAGATATCTGCCAATTGCTCTTCAGTGTTGACGTGTATGATATCAATGTCTTCCTTCACAACATGATCTCTGAGAAAGTGATGACGAATTTCAATGTGCTTTGTCTTCGAGTGCTGAACTGGGTTGTTGGCAATCTTGATGGCGCTTTCGTTGTCGCAGTAAAGTGGCACTTGCTTCAGATGAATGCCATAGTCCTTGAGTGTTTGCTTCATCCACAGAAGCTGAGCGCAGCTAGATCCAGCAGCAATGTATTCAGATTCAGCAGTGGAGAGAGATACACAGTTCTGCTTCTTTGAAGACCAACATACAAGTGATCGTCCCAGAAAGTGACATGTGCCTGATGTAGACTTGCGATCAACTTTGTCACCAGCATAGTCAGCATCCGAGAATCCAACCAAATCAAACTCTGAGCCCTTTGGATACCATAATCCTAGAGTTGGGGTGTGATCCAAATATCGAAGAATTTGCTTCACAGCTAAGTGATGCGAATCCTTTGGTGCCGCTTGAAATCGAGCACACATGCAAACACTAAGCATAATATCTGGCCTAGATGCACATAGATAAAGTAAAGAACCAATCATGGAGCGGTATACCTTTTGATCGAACTCTTTACCATTGTCGTCAGGACCCAGATGATGTTTGGCTGGCATTGGTGTTGTGAAGCCTTTGCAGTCTTGCATACCGAACTTGTTCAGGCAATCTTTGAGATACTTCTCTTGAGATATGAAGATGCCATTGCGTTGTTGTCGTATTTGAAGACCAAGGAAGAACTTCAGCTCCCCCATCATGGACATCTGATATTGCTCTTGCATCATATATCCAAACTCTTCACTTTACTTCTGATTGGTGCAGCCGAAGATAATGTCATCAACATATATTTGGCACACAAACAGTTCACCATCATATGTCTTCGTGAAAAGAGTGGGATCTAGGGAACCAGGTATGAAGCCTTTTCTCTTCAGGAAGTATTTGAGTGTGTCATACCAGGCCCTAGGGGCTTGTTTGAGGCCATACAGTGCCTTGTTGAGCTTGTATACCATGTCAGGATGTTTTGGATTTTCAAAGCCAGGCGGTTGTGCAACATACACTTCTTCTTCAATCTTGCCATTGAGAAAGGCACTCTTCACATCCATTTGATATAGAAGTATGTTATGATGATTTGCATAGGCCAGCAGTATGCGTATGGCTTCAAGCCTAGCTACAGGAGCAAACGTTTCATCGAAGTCAATGGCTTCCACTTGAGTATATCCTTGAGCAACGAGACGAGCTTTGTTTCTGACAACTTGACCATGCTCATCTTGCTTGTTGCAGTATATCCATTTGGTGCCTATTATGTTGTGCTTCCATGGATCAGGACGCTTAACCAGTTCCCATACATTATTCAGCTCAAACTGTTGAAGCTCTTCTTGCATAGCTTGAATCCATTCAGGTTCCATTAAGGCTTCTTCAACTTTCTTGGGTTCTGATATTGAGACGAATGCGAACTGCCCATAGAAATTTGCTAGCTGAGTTGCCCTTGAACGAGTGAGTGGACCAGGTGCATCGATGCTATCAATTATTCTTTCAATCTGCACTTCATTGGCAACACGAGGATGTACAGGGCGAAGACTTTGCTCTTGCTGATCTGTGTTGTTGTTGGGAGGAATGTCTTCAAGCTAAGCATTGTCTTCATGTTGATCAGGTGCTGAGATGATAAGTTCTTCTTCAGGATGAGCTTCAGAAGGTATAATCTCTCCAGTTCCCATTAGCTTGATTGATTCACTAGCTAGAATTTCATCTAGCACATTTGGCAGTTGCTCTCTTTGTGAACCATTTGTCTCATCGAACCGCACATCCACTGTTTCAACCACTTTGTAATGGAAGCGATTGAAGACTCTGTAGGAGTGCGAATCCTTTCCATATCCAAGCATAAAACCCTCATGTGCTTTTGGTGCAAACTTTGAGGTGTGGTGTGGGTCCTTGATCCAGAACCTTGCGCAAAATACTCTGAAGTAACTGACATTTGGCTTCTTGCCAGTTAGGAGTTCATAAGATGTCTTGCTCAGAAGCTTGTGAAGATACACACAATTGATTGTATGGCATGCAGTGTCAATGGCTTCAGTCTAGAATTTTCTTGGAGTCTTGTATTCATCTAGCATCGTTCTGGCCATCTCAATGAGTGTTCTGTTCTTGCGTGCGACGACGCCATTCTGCTGTGGCGTGTACGGAGCTGAGAATTCATGTGTGATGCCCAAGGTATCAAGATATGTATCAAGGCCAGTGTTCTTGAATTCAGTGCCATTGTCACTTCTAATGTGCTTTATCTTGGCGCCGTAATTGTTCATAGCTTGATTGGCAAAGCGTCTGAAGACATCCTGCACTTCAGTCTTGTAAAGGATTATGTGCACCCAAGTATATCTAGAGTAATCATCAACAATGACAAAGCCATAGAGGCAAGCAGTAGTAGTAAAAGTTGAGTAGTGAGTGGGACCAAAAAGATCCATGTCATGCAGTTCGAAGGGTCGAGTAGTGGTCATGATTGTCTTCGAGGGATGTTTTGCCCTCGTCATCTTCCCTGCTTCAGAGGCACCGCATAAGTGATCTTTCTTGAACTTGACGCCCTCGATGCCTATGACATGTTTCTTCTTCGCAAGGGTGTGGAGGTTCCTCATGCCAGCATGACCAAGCCTCCGATGCCAAAGCCAGCATTCTGAAGCCTTTGCTAGAAGACATACTGCAAGCTGTGGTCCTGCTGAGAAATCTACCACGTACAGATCATCTTTTCGATACCCTTCAAACACTAGAGACTTGTCAGATTCCATTAGTACAAGGCAACGATATTTTCCAAACATTACGATCATGTTCAAATCGCAAAGCATTGAGACAGACATTAAGTTGAAACCAAGGGATTCAACAAGCATGACTTTATCAATGTGTTGATCCCTTGAGATTGCAACTCTACCTAGACCCAATACCTTACTTTTACCAGTGTCAGCAAATGTGATGTGGCTCTTGTCGGATGGACGTAAAGTTGAGTCCATAAGAAGGCTTCTTTTGTCAGTCATGTGATTTGTACACCCACTGTCAATAATCCATTCTGAAGACTTTGAAGACGCTGGTGTCGTACTCTATAGTGCAGTTAGGGGGATAGGCTTCACGAAGAGAATTGTGAAGCAAAAACATTTGACGAACCAGTGGGTTATGAAAACTTAGATCCAGATTAGGACTAATAGGGAGAGTAGCATGCGATTCAGGAACGAAGTACATAATGATGCCATTCGGGCATTTTATCTTCCGCCCTACAAGATTTTTAAGGTCCCCAGCAATAGCATCAGAAGATTTTGGTTTTCTGCTGGAGACATTTCCCTGCAAAAGAGAGTTAAGCCTTCTTAACCACCCACATCTTCAAGGGTGGCTTAGAAGCAATAAGTCTAAGTGCAGCATCTAAGAATTTTGGCTTTGTAGCCTTAGCAAACAGTCTTGTAGGTTGACAATAGTACTCATAAGAATAAGCAGAATAATTTTTGGTCATATGAACGTGACGGTTTGATGAACCGCTCTCATATTCATATGCCTGAGTATGGTTTCCCTGCAAAACATTTGCGTTAATGTGACTCAGGTGAGTCCTCTGTTTGTATGAAGCCTTTGGACCGTATGAAGCCTTTGGTCTGAGGTTTTTCTTCTTCAAGTGAGGTGTCATGAAGACATTCATAGGAAGATTTTCTAGACACTTTTTCGGAACCCAGATCTTCTTCATAGGCGGTCCATTCCTGCAGTTAGTACCAATGTACCTGGCAAACACTTCACCATTCTGATTCTTAAACAGTATATAGTTTGCATCAAAGGATTCATCAATGATAATGGGGTTAGCACAGGTGAAGCCAGATAAATTGGATGGATCTGCTGAAGATTCCTTTGCAGCAACCCACTTGGTTTTGGGGTACTGCTCAGGTTTCCAGTAAGAGCCATCTGCATTTATTTTCCTTACGAACCCAACACCCTCTTTCCTAGGGTTTCGGTTCAGAATCTGCTTCTTGAGGACATCACATAATGTCTGATGTCCTTTAAGACTTTTATACATCCCTGTTTCAAGCAATGTCTTCAACCTAGCATTCTCATCAGCAATAGAAGTGGTATCCTCAGCAGAGGGGTTAGTTACCACATCAACAGTTGAAGATATTGCAACAGCAGTAGCAGTGGAACATTCAGCAACAGAAGTAGCATTATCACGCTCAATGCATTTAAGACATGGTGGTTCAAATCCTTCCTGAGCGGAACTGATCTGTTCGGCGCGAAGTGACTCGTTTTCCTTTTGAAGATCTTCATGAGCCGCCCTCAATTTCTCAAGTTCTTGCTTCCTTTGAAGATAATCATAGGAAAGCTTTTCATGAGTTGTTGAGAGAGTATCATGACGATCTTCAAGTTCCTGATACATAACGTGAAGATTTTTTATGTCTTCAATTAAGGATTCAGATCGAGTCATTTCAGCACCCAACAGATAATCACTTCTGTCTAACAGTTTTTGAATATGTTCCATGGCTTTCTGTTGTTCAGTTGCAATTTTAGCAAGTGTTTTATAACTGGGTTTTGAATCACAATCAGAGTCATCGTCACTAGTTGTTTGATAGTGAGTAGTGCGTTTGTTTACCTTGGCACCGCGTGCCATGAAGCAGTAGTTAGGAGTGGAGTAGTCCTTGTCATTTGCATCGGTGTCAGTGATGAAGTCATTGTCTTCAGTGTTGAAGATGGACTGGCGACGTATGCTGTAGCCAGACTTGCAATGCCAGAATCAGACTCCTCCTCAGACTCCACCTCTGCCTCCTCAGAAGCGGACTCCTCCTCTGAATCCATTTCCTTACCAACAAACGCACGTGCCTTGCCAGATGAGCTCTTCTTGTGTGATGAAGACTTTGAGGAAGACTTGGAAGAAGACTTTGTGTATTTCTTCTTTTTCTTGTTGTCAGAGTCATATTCCTTGCTCTTCTTCTTCTTTTTGTTCTCATTGTCCCACTGTGGACACTCAGAGATGAAGTGTCCAGTTTTCTTGCACTTGTGGCATGTTTTCTTCTTGTAGTCATGAGCAGAAGGTTCATCATTCCTTGAGCTTGATCGTGAAGACTTTCTGAAGCCTTTCTTCTTGGTGAATTTTTGGAACTTCTTCACTAGCATTGCAAGTTCCCTTCCAATGTCTTCAGGATCATCAGAACAGCTGTCAGATTCTTCTTCAGATGAGGAAACAGCTTTTGCCTTCAAGGCACGAGTTCGCCCATAGTTTGGACCGTAGATATATCTTTTCTTAGAAAGCTGAAACTCATGTGTGTTGAGCCTCTCAAGTATGTCAGATGGATCGAGTGTCTTGAAATCATGACGTTCTTGAATCATCAGGGCTAGGATGTCAAACGAACTATCAAGTGATCTCAGCAGCGTCTTGACGACTTCATGTTTGGTGATCTCAGTAGCGCCGAGGGCTTGAAGCTCATTTGTGATGTCAGTGAGTCTGTCAAATGTGTGCTGGACATTCTCATTATCATTTCGCTTGAAGCGGTTGAAGAGATTGCGAAGGACACTGATTCTTTGATCTCTCTGGGTTGAGATGCCTTCATTGACCTTGGAGAGCCAGTCCCAGACCAGCTTGGATGTCTTCAAAGCACTCACACGGCCATACTGTCCTTTGGTCAGATGACCACAGATGATGTTCTTGGCAGTAGAGTCCAGTTGAACGAATTTATTGACATCAGCAGAAGTGACACCTTATCCAGCCTTGGGAATGCCGTTCTCGACGACATACCATAGGTCGACGTCAATGGCTTCAAGATGCATACACATCTTATTCTTCCAGTAGGGATATTCAGTTCCATCGAAGACAGGGCACGCAGCGGAGACTTTAATTATCCCTGCAGTCGACATAGCTAAAACTCCAGGTGGTTAAACCGAATCACACAGAACAAGGGAGGCGCGGGCCCACTCCTTGCCGCAAACGAGCTCCTGCGGTACCGCCCAGTCGACGACCTCTACAAGGAGTGGCTCGACCGCGTCGCCGTGCTCGTCCGCGCTGCATGGGGCTCCCCGGCGCCGACCCTCTCTCGGCCTCACCCTCAGCCAGCCATGGGCGACGAGGCCCGAGGCGCGCCTCCACCACCCTAGCCCAATGACGGCGCCATGGCACCAAGGCGCGTGGCCCCGCGATGCGATCCGCCACGACCGGTGCCCACGCATGAAGAGAGAAGCTGCCAAGAAATCCCACGGCCACAAGAAGCTGCACCCGCGCTTCCCCCACCGCCTCGTCAAGACCGTGCGCCGCTAGTGGCGGCGCCGCGCGGACCTCGACAAGACCAAGCTCCACCTCCGAGGCGGGCCCCGGTAACCACGGCCAGCTGCCGCGCCTTCACCCCCGAGCTCCGCAACGTCGCCTAGCCAGGCAAGTTGAAGCCAGATCTGCCTCCTCGCTACGACGGCACCGCCGACCCCACAGAGTTCCTGCAGCTCTACGAGCAGAGCATCGAAGCAGCCAACAGCGACGAGAAAGTCATGGCGAACTGGTTTCCCATGGCTCTCAAGGATGGGGCCCGCACCTGGCTCATGAACTTGCAGCACAACTCGATCTCCTCCTGGGACGAGATGCGCGACCGCTTCGTCGCCAACTTCTAGGGCACTCGCGACCGCCCACCGGCCGCAACCGATCTACGCCGCATCAAGCAACAACCAGGGGAGACCCTCCAGAAGTACATCCAGCGCTTCAACAACACCCGCCTCAAGAACCCCAAGGTCACGGATGAGTCCATCATCTCCGCGTTCTCCAACGGCGTCCGTGATGTCAAGATGAAGGAAGAGATCGCCATCCAAGAGGAGCTCCGCACGTCACAGGAGCTGTTCAACCCGGCGACCAGGTGCGCAAGAGCTGAGGAGGGACGCCTTTCCCTCCTTGAGCTACCTGCCACAGTCACAGAGGAGAAGAAAGCCAAGGCCAAGGACGTGAAGAGTAAGGAAGCGGTAGTGTTAGCTGTGGAGCCCGACACCAAATGGGGCAGAGATCAGCCCGAGTCATCCAAGAATAGCCGACCATTCTGCGCCTTCCACAACCTACACACCCACAACACCAGCGACTGCCAAGAGCTCCGAGCCCTACGCGAGGGATGCTACGGTCGACGCCCCGAGCGCGGCGACCGGGGCTATGACCGTGGAGGAGGACGAGGGGGCGGACGCTGGGATGACCGCGGCACGCGCCAGGAATGGCGCGACAGGCCTCGTGAGGACTGCTGGTAGGACCATCCTCGTGAGGGGCCCTGGAGGGACCAACCTCATGAGGATCGCCCCCAAGGCAACACCGGTCTTCCCCCACTGCCGCCGCCAAGAATGAACGACGACCATCATCAGGACGAGGGGGCTGGGGGCTTCCAGGAGCTGCGTGCAATCGCCTGCATCTTGGGCGGTGCCCAGGCCCCAGCCTCTCAGCGCATCTTCAAACGATTCACTCGCAAGTTTAACACGGCGCTCCCCAAGCTTGAGGTCGCGCGCCCTCTCAAGTGGTCCCAGTGCGCCATCACTTTCAACTCGGTAGATCAGCTCAAGTGCGCGGCCACCGCCGGCGTCCTCCCGATGTTGTGTTCCCCAGTCATCAGCAATGTGCAGGTTACCAAGACTCTCATCGATGGCGGTGCAGGACTCAACGTCCTGTCCGTCGACACTTTCAACAACCTCCAAGTGCCATATGAGAAGCTCCAACCTACCAAACCTTTATCGGGAGTGACCGACGGCTCCACCACACTGATAGGGTAGGTCCGCGTGCCTGTCACCTTCGGCAAACGCGACAACTACTGCACTGAGCTCATCGACTTTGACGTCGCGCACATCCGCCTGCCATACAACGCCATCCTTGGGTATCCGGCCCTGGCGAAGTTCATGGTGGTTACCCACCACGGCTACAACGTCCTCAAGGTGCCTGGAAGTGGAAGGGCCATCACGGTCCCATGTGAAGAGAGGGATGCGGTGTGCTCCCTCGAGCACGCCTTCCAAGCTCTAGCAATCGATGACCCCGACAGCAGAAGTGAGGGTCCTCCGGAGGCCATCCCCAAGAAGAAGCAGTCGTGTCGCGCAGGACCTCAGGAGGATGGCGTCGCGGCAGGAGCCTCGTCAGGATCAGCGTCTGTCCTAGGGGCGCCTCCCACCATCGCATAGGAAGGCGCGCCTAGGGCATTCCTCGGGCAGGGCTCGGGGGCTCTCTTCTAGGGGGCTTCAGACCTTGCCCACCTCACGAGGGAGGCGCTTGGGCACCACTTGGAGGCGTGCTACGGGCACGTTTTCCTCAGGAGAACATCGGGCAAGGGGTGCCCGCCACTCAGGAGTTCATCACCAAGACCACACAGGAACTACAAGACGCAAGAGCCATGCGCGGCGATAGCCGCTCACAGGGCGCGGCGCATCACCCAGGCGAGGGTGCCGAGCTGCGTGTCTGCATCGACATTCCAGGGATCAACAGGGTCGTGTCTCAGGAGCGCTTCTGGCCTTCATGTGTGGGCCGTTGCGGAGGCTCGCCACACAGCTTCGTTCGCATGCCCCTCGGCTTGCCGAGCACGGCGTCGGTCTATCAGCGCGCCATGCGGTGTGACCTGGCGGCTCAAGAGGCCAGGTACCGCGTCCTCCTACAGGGAATGGAAACTGTCGGTGTCAAAACCAGCGGATCTCGGGTAGGGGGTCCTGAACTGTGCGTCTAGGCCGGATGGTAACAGGAGGCAAGGGACATGATGTTTTACCCAGGTTCGGGCCCTCTTGATGGAGGTAAAACCCTACATCCTGCTTGATTAATATTGATGATATGGGTAGTACAAGAGTAGATCTACCACGAGATCGGAGAGGCTAAACCCTAGAAGCTAGCCTATGGTATGATTGTTGTTTTGTATGTTGTCCTACGGACTAAAACCCTCTGGTTTATATAGACATCAGAGAGGGTTAGGGTTACACAAAGTCGGTTACAATGGTAGGAGATCTACATATCCGTATCGCCAAGCTTGCCTTCCACGCCAAGGAAAGTCCCTTCCGGACACGGGACAAAGTCTTCAATCTCGTATCTTCATAGTCCAGGAGTCCGGCTGAAGGTATAGTCCGGCCAACCGGACAAGCTAGCCTATGGTATGATTGTATGTTGTATATGATCTATCGACTAGCCTGGCCTCGGTTTATATAATGCACCAGAGGCCTTGATAACAAGAGTCCTAGCCGAATACGCCGATGGGGAGGAGTCCTTTTCTTGATCACCAAGTCTTGTAGAATCTTCCATGTATGACGCAGCTGTCCGAACTGGCCCATGAGTATACGGCCATGGGGGTCCTCGGCCCAATCTAACAGATCGGGAGATGACGTGGTGAGTACCCCTGAAAGTGCGTTATATCGACTAGAGGGGGGTGAATAGGCGATTTTTATGAAAGTCTTCAAAACATGGAAGTTATGAAGACAAACAGTAGAGATATGCCTATCACTATGCAGCGGAAGTTAGATTACACTAGGCAAGCCATGGTCAAGTATTCAATAGAGTGAGAGCACAATGACAAGTAGCTGCAGTGTAATAAGGATTAGGTAGGAAGAAGTTATGAAGCCAATCAAGTCATACAGTTACGTTGTGAAGACAAAAGATATAGCAAGCATGCAATGGCTTCACAATGAGTAACAGTAAGTAAAAGGAAGTGAAGATGAAACCAGTGACTCGTTGAAGACAATGATGTGTTGGACCAGTTCCAGTTGCTGTGACAACTGTACGTCTGGTTGGAGCGGCTAGGTATTTAAACCTTAGGACACACAGTCCCGGACACCCAGTCCTGAACACGCAGCTCAGGACACCAAGTCCTCACCGTATTCTCCTTGAGCTAAGGTCACATAGTCCTCGCCCAATCACTCTGGTAAGTCTTCAAGGTAGACTCCCAAACCTTCACAGACTTCGTTCACTGGCAATCCACAATGTCTCTTGGATGCTCTGAACGCGACGCCTAACCGTCTGGAGGATGCACAGTCCTCAGGTGTAATAAGTCTTCAGATCACACAGACAAGAAGACATAAGTGATGCCCAATTTACTCTGGCTCTGGGTGGTTAGGGCTTTCTCCTCGCTAGGAATTTTCTCTCAAAGGCTTTGAGGTGGGTTGCTCTCAAACGACAAAAGCCGTGCACTGAAATCTGAGCAGCCAACCGTTTATGGTTGTAGGGGGTGGGCTATTTATAGCCACTTGGCAACCCGACCTGATTTGTCCGAAATGACCCTGCGTCACTAAGGAACTGACACGTGTCTCAACGGTCAGATTTCAAACTCTCATGGCAACTTTACTTGGGCTACAAGCAAAGCTGACTTGTCCGGCTCTGGACAAGATTCGCTCTCATTGTCTTCACTCGAAGACATAGGTTTTTGGTTTAGGCATCACTTCAGTCATTCTGACTGGTTCTCCTGGACCCCACTTAACAGTACGGTGGTTCCTATGACTCAACACAAAAGAAAAAGAACTACGAAAGATCTAAGTCTTCGAGCTTCATAGGCTTCATATCGTGTCTTTTCTTGTCATAGTCTTCAATGTGAATATCTTCATATACCACCTTTGACTTCAATGTCTTCATACATTTTTAGGGGTCATCTTTGGTAGTAAAACCGAATCAATGAGGGACTTCTACCTGTGCTATCCTGCAATTCTCACAAACACATTAGTCCCTCAACTAGGTTTGTCGTCAATACTCCAAAACCAACTAGGGGTGGCACTAGATGCACTTACAACCCCCTAGTCCAGGACACCGTCAATAGCCCCCTGAACCGGTCTTCAAGTTAGGGACGCTCCTCGATTCTTCCGAACTATTCTTCATCTTCGGTTGTCGGTCTTGGAAACTGGTTCAACAAATCTTCCCATCTTCGATCTTGGGGATCGCCGAAATGCTTTCGACAAGTTTTACACGTCGGGTATCCGAGGAGCCCCTTTAAGTTTCCGGCCTTTATCAATGCCTTGTTATTTTATGCCACACCTCGGGTTTTGAAGTTGTTCCCGGGAGGCAGTGTCCTCTTGCGTCCGAGCTCCAACGCCAGACTGCATTCGAGGTATCTTTTGCAGCCGAGCACCAATGCCGGACTACTTCCGAGCTCCAACGCCGAAATGTATCCGAGCTTCAATGTTGTACTGTGTCCAAGCTCCGACGCCAAAATGCATCCGAGCTCCAACGCCGGACTGTGTCCAAGCTCCAATGCCGGACTATATCCAAGATGTCATAGATCATCTTGGTACAAAAAAGTTGAAGGAGTTTAGCCGAGCTTAATGCCGGAAATGCCCTCTATGGAGCTAGCCACTAGCGCCCGAACTTTATGCCGGGCTGCTCCCGAGGCGATGCACCACCCCGACTATGGGCCGATTTTTGTCAATATTTTTTATTGGTGCAATTTATTCTCTGCCGAGATATACAGCCAGTAGCCCTCAAGGTGTGTATCGGTTTAAAGCCCGAGATGCACCTGAAGGATGACGTAAGACCACTGATCCCAGTAGCCGCAGAGACTCAGGTTGATTTGTAAAATCGGCCTGAGGATCAAGTCCTAGCTCGGCAGAATACTTCGAGACACAAAAAGCGGCATGCTCGATCCTTGAGACTCAGGTTGGGTGCGGCCGACCAAACTGAGGATCAAAATCTCCTCGGAAACTATATTGCACATAAAATTTTCTGCATTGGATAGGCAATGAAGTAGCCCCCGAGACACTGGTCGGGTGGCAACACCAGATCAGGGGATCGATACGCCCCTTTAAAATTAGTAAATGATAAGCCTGAAGCCCAGTAGCCCCCGAGCCTTAATGCGGGCACGGGTGGCCAAATTAAGGATCGATATCCAGAGTAAAATCACAAATTATGTGTAATGATTCTATGTATCCAAGTACATTAATGCTCGGATCCGCATTGTACAAAACTTTGTTGACCGACCATCGGCTTCCACCTCCTCGGCCAATAGCCGAGGATTGTTTGTCCTACTTTAAAGCCTTTATGAGGGCAAAGATTTATGACAAACAAGGCAATTTGGCCATACGGTTTTATAAACAAAGGTACGCGGAGAGACATGTTATATTACTGTTTAACATAAGAAATGTCTTCCAAAGAAAATAGTCCCGCTATCGGTTCCTTTCTTTGGGTTGTCATGCTAAGCATGATCATGAAACCTCAGCTCTAATGTAAGAGCAAAGTATCGATGATTTAGTTTGGGAGGCCAGTTAATAGCCCCCGGTAGTGTTCGGTGACAATTGAGGTCAATCCGTAAACACTTCGGCCAATGTTATGAATGGCCAGTCATTTAACACCGTCATCGGATTGCTGACCAGTTTACGCTTATCGTGACAGTGAGTTTACGGCTTTCTCCACTGAGGTGCTTAACCATGTGAGCTGGAAGCACAATCGCAGTGGTTCTCCCTTTGCACACCTAGCCGAACAAAGCGGAACGTAGGAGGCAAGCGCAGGAGCCGGGCAACCCAACTATTGACCGAAGACACAATTCGAAACCAATGCATATATAGTGAGATCCGAGAATGTTTTTTCCGAATCTATAAAGGTGTCCGGCATTGCATTGTGAGACTTGTGCTGGAAACACACAAATAGTTTAAAAGTGTCATAAGCTTGGAAAACCAAAAAAACGTCAGTAAAAACTTGACGTCCGAACAAGATCAAGTGTTCGGTGCCAATCCAAAAATTGGGGAAAATTGTGCTTCTGTCGTGCATTAATATTACACATTCGATCTCAAGACTTCAAGCGGGTCAGCCTACGGCTACAGCCTCCTATCCCGAAGGCGGAGTGCTTCTCATTAGACCAGTTTAGCGAACTAAAGTCGAGCCGTCACTAGAGAGAAAATGGGTTATCTGGCTATTGACAACACACTTACGTCGAGAAAGGAGCGATAGAAAAAGACTTTGCAATGACCAAGAAGAGAATACATTTACTATAAAATAGCTCATATAAATTTTAAGAGCCCCCAAGTGACTTGGGTAAAAGAATTTTATGTATAATGATTGTATGTACTGAAGTACTTATATCATATATTTGTTCACCCGAACTTTAAACGCGTCTTAACCGACCGTCGGCTTCTCCCTCTTCGGTCAAAGACCGAAAAGTGTTATGTACTCCACCTGTCGAGAATATCGACAGTGTTTCCGATAACCAGGCAACCGGGCCATAAGGCTGTAACAGACAAAGCGCGCTCAGGGAACTTATGCTATATTACAGACGAAGTGCAAGAAGCATCTTCGAAGAAAATAGTACCCCCACCGATACCTTTCTTCGGTGCTCATTATTCTTATGAGACTTGTGCAATAGATTTTTTGTACTCATGAGTTCCATTGTGTGCCGACCATGATTGAAAACAATAAGAGTGCTAGCTTTCGGCTTCACCCAGTCTAAGGTTAGAGCTCGGAGGACCCGGTCGTGACAATCGCAGAGGTGTTCCCTTTACTCCCTAGCCGAACAATTGGGAACGTAGGGGTAAGCACAGGAGCCAGGCAACCCAGCTCGCAAATCTCTTAAGTCAATACAGTGCATATTGTGGCGTAATACATGAACAAGGAATGAAGCCGTACAAGTGTAATCATATGCAAGAGGAAAAAGCTTCATGAAGGAAGCCCCTAAGTAAACGGGATATTTGAATTTGCATGCCACAAACAAAGTTTGGACAAGGAAATTTTTTACAAGCAACTTTTTTCCAAAAAAGTATAATGCTTGGTCGAACCGAACACAAGTTAAAAATTTAAAACTTTGAGCATGAAGGCAACTTAGCTGGTTAATGTGTTCGGTATTGATGACGCGGTCCGAGCTTGATGGGGGACAAGGTTCCATCCCCCAAGCCGGTCCCGAGGTGGCAGAGCGGAGAGCTCGACACGCCGAAGTGGTGACATAGCATGATCAATGCAGACCGGCAGAGTGACGCCGAAGTCCCCAGATCATTTTCCTATGCACAAAAAATAGTGCAAACCGGAGATAATAGTAATAATAATAATTAAAAAAATCATTGCATAATAAATAATTTATGCAAAGTGAGTAATAAAAAAAATATGGCCTGGCGCCGAAGTCAATGTCGATGCAGGGCGTCGGCGTGATACGGTAAAGGTGTGGCAAAGCCTGAATTCACAGGTCGGTCTGAGTTCTGGATGCGGCATTCACTGGACTATGTACGGAACTTGACCGGACCACCATGCGATTGTCGTTAGTGCGGCCATCATTTGATAGACCTGTGTACAGATGATGGACAAACCAGAGTAATAATTCCTTGGGAAGATAAACCCAAACAAGCAAAAAATACTAGGATTAATAGCACCTGGTTTATTTGTTGTAGCAATCCAAAGAAAGGTGATTCCCAAAATTGGGACTCGATCCACACACCCATTGCTTGATGAGCGATAAAGCGACGGTATGGCGATGCGGGCAAAGGTTGGCTCGCCGAGGCAAAGCCTTCGGTCCAGCTAACGTGACGGAGCTGTTCGGCTAATGA
Source organism: Triticum urartu (assembly GCF_003073215.2). NCBI lineage: Eukaryota > Viridiplantae > Streptophyta > Magnoliopsida > Poales > Poaceae > Triticum > Triticum urartu. Next base: position 160,887,162 of record NC_053027.1, on the reverse strand, counting down.
CGCTGAAGTCTCCGGAGTAGGTTGATGAAGAGATGGCGAAGCCCCCGGTCCAGCCGAGATGTCGAAGCCTCGATGTCAGCCGACGAGTCGAAGTAGGTCGGCGTGATGGACACCAGTCTTAAAAAAGCAATAGTGTGGCCCTGCCGATGCAGGTCGTGACGTGGTCGATGCCGGCTTGATGAAGTGACCGTGCGGCGATGCCGATATGCCAGCTCCCTGTAATCCGTGGGGCGGCGATGTTGGTGATGATTTATCCTTCGCGATGCCGGACTCTTGTTCAGCTTGCCGAGATGATGATCCGAAGAAGTTGAGCTCGGCTCCACAAAGTGACGACGTGTCTAGCGCAGGTCGGCAGCCTTGGAGCAATATCGCCGGACTAGTTTGACACCAGCATGATGATGAAGGCGACCTCAGGGGAGGCTTAAAAATTTACGGGCACGTGTTTAAAAACAACGCACAAGACCCTAGAAGAGAATTCCTCTAAAAAGGTTGTCCAATGTCACGTTCATAAAGAAACATGAATTCGGGTCGGATCCGTATTCGCGCAGAAAACGGATCCGAAAATTCATCCACTCATCGGAAGGTTCCCGGAGTTTGAACCGTCGGATCGAGCTAAAATCTGGAGGGGTGGTAGATATGGGAATTCTGCAGTAGATGAACGGTTGAATCTTCCAAATGACCTCCAAGCTAGGCTCTGGAGACCACGCCCTAAACTCGTCCAGATTCCCGTCCAGATTTGACACGGCTTCGGTATATCGTAGATTGTCGGAGATTCCTCCATCGAAACTCGACGAAATTTTGCATGGCTGTTGTAGGCTCAATTCCGCACAATTACACCAAAGGGATCGTCAAAGCGATGCTCTAAGAGGTGGTGGCAGCGGATACAAGTTTTCTGTTCGGAAAAACAGCACGGTCGCCCGAGGGCAATGTTGTCGTTGAGCCCTCGTCCGAACATGACGATCGGAGATGGAGCACGGTCCTCGGTCGAGCCAAGGTGACCAGTCGAGCCGGCGACGAAGATGTAGGCATCGCAGTTGACCTGCAGACGAGCCATCGATCCTTTTGCCGATCACACAGTGGAACTCTCAATGAAAGCACCAATGTCAGTGTCAAAACCGGCGGATCTCAGGTAGGGGGTCCCGAACTATGCGTCTAGGCCGGATGGTAACAGGAGGCAGGGGACACGATGTTTTACCCAGGTTCGGGCCCTCTTGATGGAGGTAAAACCCTACGTCCTGCTTGATTAATATTGATGATATGGGTAGTACAAGAGTAGATCCACCACAAGATCAGAAAGGCTAAACCCTACAAGCTAGCCTATGGTATGATTTTATGTTGTATATGATCTATCGACTAGCCTGGCCTCGGTTTATATAATGCACCCAAGGCCTAGGATAACAAGAGTCCTAGCCGAATACGCCGATGGGGAGGAGTCCTTGTCTTGATCATCAAGTCTTGTAGAATCTTCCATGTATGCGGCAGTTGTCCGAACTGGCCCATGAGTATACGGCCATGGGGGTCCTCGGCCCAATCTAACAGATCGGGAGATGACGTGGTGAGTACCCCCTAGTCCAGGACACCATCAGAGACGGTCTTCAGGGAGCCTCCTGAGCCCCCAGAGCCTCCCGAGGCTCAGGGCTCCAGTGGCTCATGAGGAGTCGTTTCTTCGACGCACGCCTTCAGCTACACCAACTCTTCTTCGTCTACAAAACCAGGTGACATCTTCCAAGCTCGATAAGCTGGGAGCGCCCCTTGGGCTGCATCATTCCCAGGCCGTGTGGGTCCATCCCTACGGCATGTATCCCATTTGCTTGTGTCTTTAGCTTACCTTGCTGGGGGCGCCCCTCAGGCTGAATCATCCCCAAGCCGCTTTGGGCCGAACCCAGTGGCAGGTATCTTCCTACATTTACCCAAGCTGATTTAACTTCCCTGCTTAACCTGCCTACGGTCATCATCTGCCCGATCATCACCTCCCACGGGGCCTCCTCACAGGCATGGCACTGGTGCATGGGTCCGTCCCTGCCACGTCAACAAAGCTGAGTGGTCGAGCTTTGGCTCGCGGCACACCCCGTGCATGTCACCTCACCAGGCCCTCAGTGCCTTCATTTCATCCGGACCAACCAGGGGCAGGCTGACGGCTGTAACGGCAAACTCTATTCTTCTTGTGCCTGTTCACAGGGACCCCGCGGGAAGAATAGCAGGCGGCACTGTGTGTCTCCTTTTCTCTCGTGCAATTCTCTTGCGCGTTAAAAGGGGGCTCCTGAGCATCGTGACTCAGGAACTCTTACTAGCTCTCCAGCCCTCACCCCCTGGCCTTGACCACGGCATCGTGACCTGGCATACAAGCGGCGGCTGAGCTCGCTCGAGGGCCGGGACCTGAGGACGCAGAGCACCAAGGAGAGCATGGGAGGGGGGAAATTTGTATGGGCCGGCCTGGCTATGCCGCACAAGTTGGTGCATATCCCAGCGCAACGTCAGGAATCATCATGAAGTTCACAAGATAAGTCTCGCCCTCGGATCGGCTAAATGTCTGGGCCTCATGGACACTCACGCCTTACCGCAATCCCATTGCGGCCACGTCAACTCCCTTTCTTCCCTAACCATGGCCGCTTGAGTGCTAAGGGGGACCTCCTGAGCATCGCGCCTCAGGGGCTCTTACTAGACCTCGAGCCGAACACCTCCTGGCCTTGACCACGGCATGCGACCTAGCATACCAGCGACGACTGCAGCCTGCCTGGGGACCGGGACCTATCGGCGTAGAGCAACAAGCTATCGCGAGGAAAGAAAGGGGGAACTGAGCCTTAACGGGACACACGTTCATCAAATCTTCATAACAGGGAAGAAAAGCACAAAAGACATTACATACCCTTACATGCCCCCACGGGGCGCTTCATGGTTCTTCGCAGGAAACAAAAGCTAAAACTGAGGAGGATCCTATCTACACCCCCGTGGCAGACGCCATCATCAACAGTGGGCCACGGGAGGCCGGCGCCAACCCCATCCAGATAAGTGGTGGCGGCGGCCGGACGCGGCAGCACTGCTCCGAGCATGGTGAGAGCTCGGGGGCACGTAGCTGTCTTCGCTCGTCTCCGGAGTCTCGTAGAGCTCAGGAGAGCTGTTGGACTCCCAAGGGCTGCTGCTACTGGAGTGGTCGTGACCGGAGCGCGCATCAGCCTCGCGCTCCTCTCCGAAGCAGCACTCTGATGTCTACTACACAACCTTCTTCTTGTAGACGTTGTTGGGCCTCCAAGTGCAGAGGTTTGTAGGACAGTAGCAAATTTCCCTCAAGTGGATGACCTAAGATTTATTAATCTGTGGGAGGCATAGGATGAACATGGTCTCTCTCAAGCAACCCTGCAACCAAGTAACAAAGAGTCTCTTGTGTCCCCAACACACCCAATACAATGGTAAATTGTATAGGTGCACTAGTTCGGCGAAGAGATGGTGATACAAGTGGTATATGGATGATGGATAATAGTTTTTGTAATCTGAAAATATAAAAACAGCAAGGTAACAAGTGATAAAAGTGAGCGTAAACGGTAGTGCAATGCGTTGAAACAAGGCCTAGGGTTCATACTATCGCTAGTGCAAGTTCCCTCAACAATACTAACATAATTGGATCACATAACTATCCCTCAACATGCAACAAAGAGTCACTCCAAAGTCACTAATAGCGGAGAACGAACGAAGAGATTATGGTAGGGTACGAAACCACCTCAAAGTTATTCTTTCCAATCAATCCATTGGGCTATTCCTAGAAGTGTCACAAACAGCCCTAGAGTTCGTACTAGAATAACACCTTAAGACACAAATCAACCAAAATCCTAATGTCACCTAGATACTCCAATGTCACCTCAAGTATCCGTGGGTATGATTATACGATATGCACCACACAATCTCAGATTCATCTATTCAACCAACACAAAGGACCTCAAAGAGTGCCCCAAAGTTTCTACCAGAGAATCACAACAAAAACGTGCGCCAACCCCTATGCATAGGTTCATGGGCGGAACCCGCAAGTTGATCACCAAAACATACATCAAGTGAATCACGTGATATCCCATTGTCACCACAGATATCCACGGCAAGACATACATCAAGTGTTCTCAAATCTTTAAAGACTCAATCTGATAATATAACTTCAAAGGGGAAACTCAATTCATTACAAGAGAGAAGAGGGGGAGGAGAAACATAAGATCTAACTATAATAGCAAAGCTCGCGATACATCAAGATCGTATCACCTCAAGAACACGAGAGAGAAAGAGAGATCAAACACATAGCTACTGGTACATACCCTCAGCCCCGAGGGAGAACTACTCCCTCCTCGTCATGGAGAGCACCAGGGTGATGAAGATGGCCACTAGAGAAGGATTGCCCCCTCCGGCAGGGTGCCGAAACGGGTCTAGATTGGTTTTTGGTAGCTACGGAGGCTTCTGGCGGCGGAACTCCCGATCTATTGTGCTCACGGATGTTTTTAGGGTATATGGAGATATATAGGCGGAAGCAGTACGTCAGGGGGGCACGAGGGGCCCACAAGGGTGGAGGGCGCGCCCAGGGGAGGTGGGCGCCCCCCCTGCCTCGTGGCCTCCTCGCAGGTCCCCCGACGTGCACTCCTAGTCTTCTGGACTTCTTTCCTTCAAAAAATGAGTTCCGTGAAGTTTCAGGTCAATTGGACTCCGTTTGATTTTCCTTTTCTTCGAAACCCTAAAATAGGGTAAAAACAGAAACTGGCACTGCGCTCTCGGTTAATAGGTTAGTCCCAAAAATGATATAAAAGTGTATAATAAAGCCCATAAACATTAAAAACAGTAGATAATATAGCATGGAGCAATCAAAAATAATAGATACGTTGGAGACGTATCAGCATCCCCAAGCTTAATTCCTGCTCGTCCTCGAGTAGGTATATGATAAAAGAAAGAATTTTTGATGTGGAATGCTAGTTGGCATAATTTCAATGCAAATCTTCTTAATTGTGGTATGAATATTCATATTAGGAAGATTCAAGACAAAAGTTCATATTGACATAGAGAATAATAATACTTCAAGCAAACCAACAAAGCAATTATGTTTTCTTAAAGTAACATGGCCAAAGAAAGTTCATCCCTACAAAATCATATAGTTTAGTCATGCTCCATTTTCGTCACATAAGAATGCTCTCATCATGCACAACCCCGATGACAAGCCAAGCAATTGTTTCATACTTTAGTAATCTCAAACCTATAAACTTTCACGAAATACATGAGCGAGAGCCATGGATATAGCACTATGGGTGGAATATAATATAATGAGGGGGGTTATGTGGAGAAGACAAAAAAAGAAAGTCTCACATCAACGAGGCAAATCAATGGGCTATGGAGATGCCCATCGATTGCTGTTAATGCAAGAAGTAGGGATTGCCATGCAACGGATGCACGAGAGCTATAAATGTATGAAATCTCAACAAAAGAAACTAAGTGGGTGTGCATCCAACTTGCTTGCTCATGAAGACCTAGGGCACTTGAGGAGGCCCATCGTTGGAATATACAAGCCAAGTTCTATAATGAAAATTCCCACTAGTATATGAAAGTGATAACTCAAGAGACTCTCTATATGAAGAACGTGGTGCTACTTTGAAGCACAAGTGTGGAAAAAAGGATAGTAGCATTGCCCCTTTTAATTTATTTTCCCTTTTTTGGGGGCCTTCTTTTTTTTCTTTGGCCTTTCCCTTTTTTTGGTACAATGCTCTATTGAATGATGACCATCACACTTCTATTTATTTACAACTCAATGATTACAACTCGATACTACAACAAAGTATGACTCTATATGGATGCCTCCGGCAGTGTACCGGGATATGCAATGAATCAAGAGTGACAAGTATGAAAAAAAATTATGAACGGTGGCTTTGCCACAAATACTTATGTCAACTACATGATCATGCTAAGCAATATGACAATGATGAATGTGTCATGATAAACTGGATGGTGGAAAGTTGCATGGCAATATATCTCGGAATGGCTATGGAAATGCCATAATAGGTAGGTATGGTGGCTGTTTTGAGGAAGATATAAGGAGGTTTATGTGTGAAAGAGCGTATCATATCACGGGGTTTGGATGCACCGGTGAAGTTTGCACCAACTCTCGATGTGAGAAAGGGCAATGCACGGTACCGTAGAGGCTAGCAATGATGGAAGGGTGAGAGTGCGTATTATCCATGGACTCAACATTAGTCATAAAGAACTCATATACTTATTGCAAAAATATACAAGCCATCAAAAACCAAAGTATTACGCGCAAGCTCCTAGGGGGATAGATTGGTAGGAAAAGACCATCACTCGTCCTCGACCGCCACTCATAAGGAGGACAATCAAACAACACCTCATGTTTCAAATTTGTTGCATAACGTTTACCATACGTGCATGCTACGGGACTTGAAAACTTTAACTCAAGCACTTCTCAAATTCACAATTACTCTACTAGCATGACTTTGATATTACTACCTCCATATATCAAAACAATCATCAAGCATCAAACTTCTCTTAGTATTCAATACTCTATATGAAAGTTTTTACTAATTTTGTATACCTAGCATATTAGGATTTTAAGCAAATTACCATGCTATTTAATACTCTCAAAATAATCTAAGTGAAGCACGAGATTTCATCTATTTCTATGAAATAAAACCACCACCGTGCTCTAAAAGATATAAGTGAAGTACTAGAGCAACAGCAAACTACTCCGAAAGATATAAGTGAAGATCAATGAGTAGTTGAATAATTATGCAACTATGTGAAGACTCTCTAACATTTAAGAACTTCAGATCTTGGTATTTTATTCAAACAGCAAGCAAAACTAAATAAAATAAAATGACGCTCCAAGCAAAACACATATCATGTGGCGAATAAAAATATAGCTCCAAGTAAAGTTACCGATGAACGAAGACGAAAGAGGGGATGCCTTGGGCATCCCCAAGCTTAGGCTCTTGGATATCATTGAATATTACCTTGGGGTGCCTTGGGCATCCCCAAGCTTAGGCTCTTGCCACTCCTTATTCCATAGTCCATCGAATCCTTACCCAAAACTTGAAAACTTCACAACACAAAACTTAAAGTAGAAAACTCGTGAGCTCCGTTAGTATAAGAAAGTAAATCACCACTTCAAGGTACTGTAATGAACTCATTATTTATTTATATTGGAGCTAAACCTACTGTATTCCAACTTCTCTATGGTTTGTAAACTATGTTACTAGCCATAGATTCATCAAAATAAGTAAACAACACATGAAAAACTGAATCTGTCAAAAACAGAACAGTCTGTAGTAATCTGAATCAAACGTATACTTATGGAACTCATAAAATTCTAAAATAATCTGCTGGACCTGAGTAATTTATCTATTAATCATCTGAAAAAATAATTAACTAAATATCACTCTCCAAATAAAAATGGCAGCAATTCTCGTGAGCGCTAAAGTTTCTGTTTTTTTACAGCATGATCAACAAGACTTTCCCCAAGTCTTCCCAAAGGTTCTACTTGGCACAAACACTAATTAAAAGCATATAAACACATCTAAACAGATGCTAGATGAATTATTTATTACTAAACAGGAGCAAAAAGCAAGGGACCAAAATAAAGTTGGGTTGCCTCCCAACAAGCGCTATCGTTTAACACCCCTAGCTAGGCATGATGATTTCAATGATGCTCACATAAAGAATAAGAATTGAAACATAAAGAGAGCATCATGAAGAATATGACTAGCACATTTAAGTCTAACATACTTCCTATGCATAGGGATTTTGTGAGCAAACAACTTGTGGGAACAATAATCAACTAGCATAGGAGGGTAAAACAAGCATAACTTCAAAATTTTAAGCACATAGAGAGGAAACTTGATATTATTGCAATTTTTGCAAGCATATATTCCTCCCTCATAATAATTTTCAATAGCATCATGAATGAATTCAACAATATAACCAGCACCTAAAGCATTCTTTTCATGATCTACAAGCATAGAAATTTTATTACTCTCCACATAAGAAAAATTCTTCTCATTCGGAATAGTGGTAGTATCATAGGAAACTCGAATACTATAAATTGTTTCCACATTAAAAGAGTAATGTTCAGAGAAGGGGTAATCATAATCATGACAATTTTTATAAATATAATCACTACTTTTTATAGCATAAGTATCATTACAATAATCATCATAAGTAGGAGGCATGCTATCATCATTATAAACTTGCATATCAAAACTTGGGAGACTAAAAATATCATCTTCATTAATCATAGCTTCCCCAAGCTTGGGACAAAAATTAATTGCAGTAAATATATTCTCAAAAACACCATCCTCATCAAACATAGCATCCCCAAGCTTGGGCTTTTTCATATCATAAGCATAATCACTCTCATCATTAATAGTATGGATAGCACCAATAGTATAGCAATTATCATATTCTTCCAAGCAAGTGCCAAAAAGATTTTCAAGATCATAAGAAGTATCATTATCTTCCATAATTATATTTTCATGAGGCACAATAGTAATAGGAGTAGCATTATTTGGGGGAGATATCTTTTTACCTCTCTTCCTTTTTATTTTCTTCTTCTTCACCACATCATGTGTGGGTTCAATCCTCTTTTTGGAGCTCCTTATTAATGAGATTGGTTGAATAGGAGGTTCTTCTTCGCTACCTGATGCATCATAAGAAATAATAGGAGGGTATTGGGAAGTCTCTTCCCTTTCATTAGTATTCTCTTCATCTTCTATTTGTTTTCTTTTCTTTATGTAGTTGGCAATATAAGGATTTTCAATGCAATTCACCGCACAATACATATAAATATTCTCTAGATCAAAATCAAGAATTCTATCAAGATCAAATTTTGGAATACCCTCTGTTATACGTTTCATTTCTTCATAACCCAAAAGAAGGCTAAGCTCTTTATGATGCTCAAGGGTAATCAAATTATCAGAATGTTTGGACACGACTTGATCATGAAACAAATAGCATTGGAGCTTTAAATGACCATGTTCATTGCAAAGTTCAAAAGGGGCACAAAAAATATTGAATCTTTCAGCACATTCATCTAACTCTTCTTGCAACAATTTAGTTTCTAAGTACTTATGCTTCTTGCAATACCTATCTTCTCTATTTGGTGTGTACTTACAAACCCAATGCACTCCACACAAATTGACATGTTTATAGGAGACATTTTCATCATAACTAGTGCAATCATCATTAGTGTCATGGATATTCAAAGAATTCTTACTAACAACATTGCAATCATGCTCATCATTCAAATATTTAGTGCCAAACATTTTATAGATTTCTTCTTCTAGCACTTGAGCACAATTATCCTTTCCATCATACTCATGAAAGATATTAAAAAGGTGAAGCGTATGAGACAAACTCAGTTCCATTTTTTATAGTTTTCTTTTATAGACTAAACTAGTGATAAAACAAGAAACTAAAATAATCGATTGCAAGATCTAAAGATATACCTTAAAGCACTCACCTCCCCGACAACGGCGCCAGAAAAGAGCTTGATGCCTACTACACAACCTTCTTCTTGTAGACGTTGTTGGGCCTCCAAGTGCAGAGGTTTGTAGGACAGTAGCAAATTTCCCTCAAGTGGATGACCTAAGGTTTATCAATCCCTGGGAGGCGTAGGATGAAGATGGTCTCTCTCAAGCAACCCTGCAACCAAATAACAAAGAGTCTCTTGTGTCCCCAACACACCCAAGACAATGGTAAATTGTATAGGTGCACTAGTTCGGCGAAGAGATGGTGATACAAGTGGTATATGGATGATAGATAATAGTTTTTGTAATCTGAAAATATAAAAACAGCAAGGTAACAAGTGATAAAAGTGAGCGTAAACGGTATTGCAATGCATTGAAACAAGGCCTAGGGTTCATACTTTCACTAGTGCATGTTCCCTCAACAATACTAACATAATTGGATCACATAATCCCTCAACAAGCAACAAAGAGTCACTCCAAAGTCACTAATAGCAGAGAACGAACGAAGAGATTATGGTAGGGTATGAAACCACCTCAAAGTTATTCTTTCCAATCAATCCATTGGGCTATTCGTAGAAGTGTCACAAACAGCCCTAGAGTTCGTACTAGAATAACACCTTAAGACACAAATCAACCAAAACCCTAATGTCACCTAGATACTCCAATGTCACCTCAAGTATCCGTGGGTATGATTATACGGTATGCATCACACAATCTCAGATTCATCTATTCAACCAACACAAAGGACCTCAAAGAGTGCCCCAAAGTTTCTACCGAAGAATCACAACAAAAACGTGCGCCAACCCCTATGCATAGGTTCATGGGCGGAACCCGCAAGTTGATCACCAAAACATACATCAAGTGAATCATGTGATATCCCATTGTCACCACAGATATCCACGGCAAGACATACATCAAGTGTTCTCAAATCTTTAAAGACTCAATCTGATAATATAACTTCAAAGGGGAAACTCAATTCATTACAAGAGAGAAGAGGGGGAGGAGAAACATAAGATCTAACTATAATAGCAAAGCTCGCGATACATCAAGATCGTATCACCTCAAGAACACGAGAGAGAGAGAGAGAGATCAAACACATAGCTACTGGTACATACCCTCAGCCCCGAGGGAGAACTACTCCCTCCTCGTCATGGAGAGCACCGGGATGATGAAGATGGCCACCGGAGAAGGATTGCCCCCTCCGGCAGGGTACCAGAACGGGTCTAGATTGGTTTTTGGTGGCTATGGAGGCTTCTGGCGGCGGAACTCCCGATCTATTGTGCTCACGGATGTTTTTAGGGTATATGGAGATATATAGGCGGAAGAAGTACGTTAGGGGGGCCACGAGGAGCCCACGAGGGTGGAGGGCGCGCCCAGGGGAGGTGGGCGCGCCCCCCTGCCTCGTGGCCTCCTCGCAGGTCCCCCGACATGCACTCCAAGTCTTCTGGGCTTCTTTCCTTCCAAAAATGAGTTCCATGAAGTTTCAGGTCAATTGGACTCCGGTTGATTTTCCTTTTCTTTGAAACCGTAAAACAGGGTAAAAAACAGAAACTGGCACTAGTCTCTGGGTTAATAGATTAGTCCCAAAAATGATATAAAAGTGTATAATAAAGCCCATAAACATTCAAAACAGTAGATAATATAGCATGGAGCAATAAAAAATTATAGATACGTTGGAGACGTATCATACTCCAGGCGGCGGCCCTCGGCGTCGAAGACATTGAAGAAGAGTGTGGAGAGGCCATCGTACTCAAGATGGATCGTGAGGGCACCCCTCGCGCGGCAGACCCACGCGATCCCGCCCCAGCCGCGGGTCATGAAGATCTTGCCGGAGGGGACCGCTTCAATCTCCGCTCCAGTCGCAGGAGCGCCGCAGTCGGTGTGCTGCAACCAGAGCTCGAGAGGCCCCCTCGGTGGCATCACGTCAGAGAAGAACCGCGGGAAGTGGATCCAAGAGCTTGGCTGCATCGGCGCCCACAGCACCAGCTCACGCGAGGAGTCCGCGACGTGGATTCCGGGGGCGATGGCGCGCGTCGCCATGGCGTGGCGGCCCCGAGCGCGGCGTCGGCAGTGCTAATCGTCGCCCCGCCCTCCTGAGGCCTCAGCTCGGGTGTACAGGGGTAGCAGGTACCCTGGAGGAGGCCGCTCGCACCAAGGCCTCGCCACCACCTGCATCGCCGCTTCTTCACAGTGGTGGATCGACCTCTTCTTCGGCGGGAGTTGCTCCGGGACATCCTAGGGGGCTTTCCCCTTTTATTTAGCGGAGAACCTTCTGATGGGCGCCATTGGTGGCACAGTGAGCAACGAAGCGAGGAAGAAGAAGCTAGGAGTGGAGTGAGGAAGAAGAAGCAGCAAGCAAGGAAGAGATGGGCGACGGGGGCTCCGCCTCCCTCCCCATTTATAGCAAAAGAAGGCCAACCGACACCTCCCATGACCGCAGGTAATGATGGTTTCCCTTGCATGTCGCAGGGACTCGTCAAGTCGTGCAGTCGCTGAGGCAACGTCTCGAAGCGGAGACGCCCACGACCAATCAACTGCAACACATCAACCAAGGCCGCAGGCTTTGGGGGCCCACGGTGCTCCGTGCTTGGCCCTTACCTTCGCCGCGAAGCCAAGGCGAAGCGCACCTTGGGCCCGGGGGCTACTGTCGACGTCCTGGGAATGGGGGTCCCCAGACTTGCCTGCCTGCGGCCCGCTGTGTGGCTGAGCCAGCAGGCCGTATGGCCCATATTCACCAACAAGACACCCAAGACCCTCGCGAGGGGCCAAGCCTCGCGAGGCGGACGACACGAGATCTCCTCTGGAGCGGCCTAGTCAGGCAGGCTCATGAGGAGCGGAGATATCAAGGCGAGGCGAACCTCATGAGGCTCTCATGAAGTGAGCCATGACGATCGACACCAGGCGGGCGCCAGGCGGGTGCCAGCGCGTGCAGCATCCTTGTTTCCTCTTTGATGCTAAGGAAACTAGTGCATGCGAGGAGTACTGAGGCATCAGGCAAAGGTTGCCATTTTGGTGCAACAAGACCAAGACCAGAAGGACGATAAGACGGAGGTCATCGTGGAGCCCAAGACGGCGTCACCACCAGAGCCTTTCGCAGGGGCAGACCACCTTTTGTCAGCATGGCTTGTACTAGTTGTCCCCCTTCAAATTAGCCCGCCGTTGTTGGCTCCCTTCCTGCTCAACATTTGGAAAGAGGACCAAGGCCTCTATAAGTACGCCTAGCCACCACCATAGAAAACGGGGGAGGCGAGGATGAGAGGACGACATCTTAGATCACTCTCTCACCCGCACAAGTTAGCCACACACAACAACACCTGAACCTCAGGAGGCTGTTCTTCTCCTTGTATTATTCATCATCAGCCCAACAGGCAATCCACCACCACCACACTGGAGTAGGGTGTTACACCAGAACGGTGGCCCGAACTATTATAAATCCTGTGTCTTTCTGTGTTGCGAGTTTGTCGAGTTCGTCTGCGAGATCTTAGCGAGCTAGGGCGTAGATCGGTAGGAGGGAAAGACTTCACGTGCACCCCAGTGTTTGAACCTTAAGGTTTTCCGAAACCCCACATCCAACACTTGCCACTCCTCATCGAGCTAAACTGAAGTGACGAGTTGCTGAACCACGCGTCTTCTTGGGGCGGCAACTGGCTCTGTCGGGCCAAGCAAGGTTGGTGAAGCACCGAGCGGCCTCGCTCGTATCCGGAGGGCTCGGCGGGCCACCCAGCCAGGTAGTATGCCGGAGAACGGCTCCTCGGAAGCCATCTAAGGAGTGGGAGAAAATGGTGAATGAGGAGATGGGGCAGCGGCGGAGGGGTGCGATTCTTACCCGATGTCTGTCTGGCCTCGTTTAAATAGAGGGCAGATGGGAGGAGCTTGGCCGGCGTCTGGCCTTGTTTAAACTGAGGGCGAACGGGAGGAGCTCGACTGGCGTTGCGTTCAGTTTCGACCCGCTCATGAACGGACATGTGGCCGGAGTAGGTTTCTCAGTTTGCATGCGGGTTTAACGGAGGCGTTTGATGGAGGCGATGAAGCGTGTTTGTTGGACGTGGGGTTCCGGCTAACCCTTAATGTTCGAACACTGGGGTGCGCGCGAAGTCTTTCATTCCTACCGATCTACGCTCTTACTCGCTAAGATCTTGCGGACGAACTCGACGAACACGCAACACAGAAAGACACGGGGTTTATACTGTTTTGGGCCACCATTGTGGTGTAATACCCTACTCAGTGTGGCGGTGGTGGATTGCCTCTTAGGCTGGTGATGAACAATACAAGGGGAAGAACAGCCTCCTGAGGTTGACGTGTTCTTGTGCTTTCGGACTTGTGTGTATCTCTAGGTCCGATGAGTCTCTCCTCTCTACTATGGTGGCTGGCTCTACTTATACAGGCCCTGGTCCTCTTCCCAAATATTGAGCGGTAAGGGAGCCAACAATGGCGGGCTAATTTGAAGGGGGAAAACTAGTACAAGCTACCCTGAAAAAAGCGGTCTTCGCCTGCGAAAAGCTCTGGTGGTGTCGCCGTCTTGGGCTCCACGATGACCTCCTTCTTGCAGTCCATGGTCTTGGTCTTGTTGCACCGAAATGGCAACCTTTGCCTAATGCCTCGGTACTCCGCGGCTGCGCTTGCCCCCTTTGCACCAAAGAGGATGCAAGGACGCTGCGTCCGCTGGCGCCCGCCTGGTGTCGATCGTCATGGCTCACGTCATGAGGGCTTCGTGAGGTTCGCCTCGCCTTGATATCCCCGCTCCTCGTGAGCCTGCCTGGCTCGGCAACTCCAGAGGAGGTCTTGCGTCATCCGCCTCGCGGGGCTTGGACCCTCACGAGGGTCTTGGGTGCCTTGTTGACGAAGATGGGACGTACGGCCTGCTGGCTCCACCACGTCACGGGCCGCAGGAAGGCAAGTCTGGGGACCCCCGTTCCTAGAACGCCGACAGTGTTCAACTGAGCATGCAGCGGGCGGCGCAGTACTATTCAATTTGACAGTGGCCGACGCAGTTGTCATACAGCTTTAATGCAGACGAGAGAGAGGGTAGCGATTCCCGAATTGTTGAACGGCCAATGATGCATCCTCCTTCAATTAGCATCGTGAATGCATGAGGGACGTAATGGGAGGAGGACTGGGAATAGAGGTAGCACGATGTGAATGCAACACAATTTGCACTCATATAAAGGCGCCCCTCCATTCCAATGCATCTACCACATTGTACGCACCCAATCATTTGCCTAAGCACCTACACTAAGCACAAAAGTGCTCACTCCAGACCCATGGAGGCGATGCGCGCGAGCGGCCAGCGGTTGTGCCAGATGGTCCATGACGCCGGCCAGCTGCATGGCACGGAGGATCGTCTCCAGACGGTGTTGGCGACTGGCTGGTGGATGGCCGCCACCGACGCCAGCTATGACTCTCAGTTGGACCAGATGATTGTTGCCACCACCAACAAGTTCTACATCGTCAAGAAGCTCGCGGACGACATCGCCGTACTCCTCCAGCCTGTGCGCTCGGGCTCCTCATTGCCTGCCACCCTAATCGGCCTCCATGTCCGGAACCTCTTTCAAGCACTGGTGGCCCTGTGACTGCCCACTGGCGCCATGAAGAATTTCCAGCTAGAGATCCGCGCTCTCCATGAGGCTCCAAGCCCTGCAAGAATTTTTCGACCTACACATAAACATGTATGAGGAAACCATGTACATAGGTATCTACGAGGCCAGTCAGGCCGCTACGATGTTGGCCTTCCTCAACCGGCTGGAAGCCTTGGATGCCTTTGACGGTGTCCTGGACTAGGGGGTACTCACCATGTCGCCTCCCGACCAGCTAGATTGGGCCGAGGACCCCCGTGCTGGTTCACTATTGGGCCAGTTCGGACATCTCATGCTGCATACAAATTAAGACTCCACAAGACTTGGCGCCCAAGACAAGGACTCTCCTAAAAACCTAGGCCTCCGGTGTCTTATATAAACTGAGGCCAGGCTAGTCAATAGAAAATCTAATATTCATTACTATGATCTCCTAGTAGACATATGTACTATGTACTACACCCATATGAATACAATCAAAAGCACGATGTCGGGTTTTACCTCCATCAAGAGGGCCCGAACCTGGGTAATCTCCCGTGTCCATGTTACCATCGCTCCAAGACGCCTAGCTTAGGACCCATACTACGAGATACGCCGGATATTGAACAGACATTGGTGCTTTCATTGAGAGCCTGCTGGGCGATCGCCGTGGATCGATGAATTATCAGGTGATATTTTTCCAGTTAAATCCGTATGGAATAAGGCAATCTCTTCTGGAAGTATTTCTACTGCCTTGCTATATTTTTGCAGATCGGTTTTGGTCTCGCGAGCGGCGGCGATTTTTCCGCATGATCTGGGCACAGTAGGATGGCTGAGATCAACCCAGCCAGCAGGATCTGAGGTGGGCTGACAGGGTTCGGCTTGGCGGCGTTCCAGCTGAGGACGCGACAAAGCTTGCACCAGCGCGTGCGGACCGAGATGTTGTATCAATCCTGTCAGTCGCTGACAGCATCAGGGAGATTCTCTTCCTTTTTTTCGATTCGGCTTCTAGTCATTCTGCTACCTTTTGACGAGAATATGAATCAGTTCTTCTAGCTTCCGTTTGCTGCGGTCATCATCGTCGAACAGTGTATCCGGATTTTTGTCCACAGTCTGACAAACGTTGCATCTACATTCGGATCCGCCCTATAAAATAGAGGCTATTACTCCTTCGCCACCGTTGAGCTTGGCCCCGGTTATTTTTTCTTTTTTACTTTGCACAAAATTAATTGCGCAAATAATCATTTTTCTTTCAGCTATTATTATCATTGTTATTTCTTGCTTGCACTATTTTACGTGTCCAGGTAATCAGCTCGATCGTGTCACGCGGTCAACTCTGTGGGCCGACGTCGTCGTCCTTCGACCAAGTTGTGGCATCGCCTCGGCGCGCGTCCCTGTTTTAACGACTTCGGCTATGTCACGCATTCACCTTGGCGTGCTGACATCATCATCACGCCTCGGCCAGACTGGGGGCTTCGCCTTACCACATCGGCCAAGCCGTGTCATTACTCCGGCGTACCGACCTCTTTGCTAGGACATCTTGGGCATAGGGGCTGGGACCTCATCCATGCCAAGGACTACGAACCTTGTCGGATCTGTCACAGATCAATGGGCGTCTTTGTCCCGCCACAAGCCCGAATCATGTCGTCAACACCGAGCACATTAACCAGCTAAGTCGCTTTGATGCCCAAAAACTCCTAGTTTTAAATTTTGTTCGGTTCGATTGAGCACTATACTTTTTTGGCAAAAAGTTGTTTATGAAAAAATTCCTTGTCATAACTTTGTTTGTGACACACAAATTCAAATACCCCGTTTACTTGGGGGCTTCCTTTATGAAGCATTTCCTCTTGCATGTGATTATACTTGTACGGCTTCGTTCCTTGTTCGTGTATTACGCCACAATATGCACCATGTTGACTTAAGTGTTCCGCAAGCTGGGTTGCCTGGCTCCTATGCTTACCCCAACGTTCCCGATTGTTTGGCTAGGCGGTAAAGGGAGCACCTCTATGATTGTTACTACCGGGTCATCCGAGTTAGTACCTCAGACTGGGTGAAGCCGAAAGCTAGCACTTTTATTGTTTTCAATCATGGTCGGCACACAACGGAACTCATGAATACAAAAAATCTATTGCATAAGTCTCATAGTAACAATGAGCAACCGAAGAAATGTATCGGTGGCGGTACTATTTTCTTCGAAGATGCTTCTTACACTTCGTCAGTAATATAGCATAATTTCCCTAAGCGCGCTTCGTCTGTTACAGCCTTGTGGTCTGATTGCCTGGTTATTGGAAACACCATCGATATTCTCGATAGGTGGAGTACATAACACTTTTCGGCCCTTGGCCAAAGAGGGAGAAGCCGATGGTCGATTAAGACGCGTTTAAAGTTCGGGTGAACACATATATGATATAAGTACTTCGGTGCATACACTCATTATACATAAAATTCTTTTACCCAAATCACTTGGGGGCTCTTAAATTAATATGAGCAATTTTTTAATATATATTTTCTTCTTAGTCGTTGCAAAATCTTTTTCTACCACTCCTTTATTGACTCAGGTGTATGATCAATAGCCGGGTAGCCTAGTTTCTCTCTAAAGCCGCTCGCGTTTAGTTCGCTAAACTGGCCTGAGAAACACTCCGCCTTTGGGATAGGGAGGTTGAAGCCGAAGGCTGACCCACTTGAAGTCTAGACATCGGATTTATCATGTCAAAGCACGACGGAAGTACAATTTTAAGACCAATTTCTTATTGACACCAAAAATGCTTGATTCATTCTAGACGTAAAGTTTTTTATGCATGTTTTTGGCCTTTGAGCTTATAACATCTTTTCACCTACTTTATGTTTTCCTTTCAGGAAGCGGGACATTCTCTTGGTTGAGGTGTTCGGCGTGAAACTCTTTTATAAAACTACAGTTCGACATCTTTTCTGCCGAACCCCACCTCGGTATTGTCAAAACATACATGACATTTGAACTAGTTTACGAGGAGGTATGATCCTAGGGTTGGCCTTGTTGCCCAACCCAATTCTCGGGGGGCTACTGCATTGGCAATCCAATGCAGAAAATTTAAGTGAAGTATAGTTTTCGAGGAGATTATGATCCTCGGGTTGGTCGGGCGCACCCAACCCTAGTCTCGAGGACTTTGCACACTGCTTCTGTGTACCGAAGTATTCTGCCGAGCTAGGAGTTGATCCTCAGGCCGGTTTTGCAAATCAACCTGAGTCTCAGGGGCTACTGGGATCAGCTGTCTTATGTCATCCTTCAGGTGCATCTCGGGTTTGCGACCGATACACACCTTTTGGGCTACTGGCTATATATCTCGGCAGAGAGTAAATTGCACCAATCAAAACTATTGAAAAAATAGGCCCACAGTCGGGCTGGTGCACCACCTCGGAAGCAGTCCGGCATAAAGCTCGGGCGCCAGTGGATGGCTCCATAGAGAACATTTTTGGCATTAAGCTCGGCTAAACTCCTTCAACTTTTTTGAACCAAGGTGATCTATGACACCTTGGATATAGTCCGGCGTAGGAGCTCGGATACAGTTCGGTGTTCGAGCTCGGCTGTAACAATACTCTTCGGATACAATCCGGCATTGGAGCTTGGATACATTCTGGCATTGGAGCTCGGAAGCGGTCTGGCGTTGGTGCTCGACTGTGAAAGATACCTCGAATGCAGTCCGGCGTTGGAGCTCGGATGCAAGAGGACACTGCCGCCTCGGAACAACTTCAAACCCGAGGTGTGGCATAAAAATAAGAAGGCATTGATAAAGGCCGAAGACTTAAAGGGTTCCTCGAATACTCGACGTGTAAACTTTTCAGATTCACTTTGGCGATCCTCAAGATCGAAGACGAGAAGATTTGTTGAACCAGTTTTCAAAACCGACGACCGAAGATGAAGAACAGTTCGAAAGAGTCGAGGAGCATCCCCAACTTGAAGACCGGTTCATGGGGCTACTGGCGGTGTCCTAGACTAGGGGGTACTACCATGTCCTCTCCCAACCAGCTAGATCGGGCCGAGGACCCCCGTGGTGGTTCACTATTCGGCCAGTTCGGACAGCCCATGCCGCATAGAGGGAAGACTCCACAAGACTTGGCGCCCACGACAAGGAATCTCCTAAAAACCTAGGCCTCCGGTGTCCTATATAAACCAAGGCCAGGCTAGTCAATAGACAATCTAATATTCATTACTATGATCTCGTGGTAGACATATGTACTCTGTACTACACCCATATGAATACAATCAAAAGCAGGACGTAGGGTTTTACCTCCATCAAGAGGGCCCGAACCTGTGTAAAATCCCGTGTCCATGTTACCATCGCTCCAAGACGCCTAGCTTAGGATCCCTACTACGAGATACGCTGGATATTGAACCGACATTGGTGCTATCATTGAGAGCCTGCTGGGCGATCGCCGTGGATCGATGAATTATTAGGTGACATTTTTTCAGTTAAATCTGCATGGAATAAGGCAATCTCTTCTGCAAGTATTTCTACTGCCTTGCTATATTGTTTGCAGATCGGTTTTGGTCTCGCGAGCGGCGGCAATTTTTCTGCATGATCTGGGCACAGTAGGATGGCCGAGATCAACCCGGCCAGCAGGATCTGAGGTCGGCTGACAGGGTTCCGCTAGGCGGTGTTCTAGCTGAGGACGCGACAGAGCTTGCACCAGCGCGTGCGGACCGAGATGTTGTATCAATCCCGTCGGTCGCTGACAGCATCAGGGAGATTTTCTTCCTTTTTTTTTTGATTCGGCTTCTAGTCGTTCTGCTACCTTTTGACGAGAATATGAATCAGTTCTTCTTGCTTCCGTCTGCTGCGGTCATCATCGTCGAACAGTGTATCCAGATTTTTGTCTGCGGTCTGACAAACATCGCATCTACAACCGGATCGACCCTATAAAATAGAGGCTATTACTCCTTCGCCATCGTTGAGCTCGGCCCGGTTATTTTTTCTTTTTTACTTTGCATAAAATTAATTGCGCAAATAATCATTTTTGTTTCAGCTATTATTATTGTTGTTATTTCTTGCTTGCACTATTTTACGTGTGCATGTAATCAGCTCGACCGTGTCACGTGGTCAACTCTGCGGGCCGACGTCGTCGTCCTTCGACCAAGTTGTGGCATCGCCTCGGCGCGCGTCCCTGTGTTAGAGACTTCGGCTATGTCATGCGTTCACCTTGGCGTGCTGATGTCATCATCACGCCGTGGCCGGACTGGGGGCTTCGCCTTACCACATCGGCCGAGCCGTGTCATTACTCCAGAGTACCGACCTCTTTGCTAGGACATCTCGGGCTTAGGGGCTGGGACCTCGACCATGCCGAGGACTACGATCCTTGTCGGATCTGTCACAGATCAATGGGCGTCTTTGTCCCGCCACAAGCCTGAATCGCGTCATCAACACCGTGCACATTAACTAGCTAAGTCGCTTTCATGCCCAAAAACTCCCAGTTTTAAATTGTGTTCGGTTCGATCGAGCACTATAGTTTTTTGGCAAAAAGTTGTTCATGAAAAAATTCCTAGTCATAACTTTGTTTGTGACACACAAATTCAAATACCCCGTTTACTTGGGGGCTTCCTTTATGAAGCCTTTCGTCTTGCATGTGATTATACTTGTACGGCTTCGTTCCTTGTTCGTGTATTACGCCACAATATGCACCATGTTGACTTAAGTGTTCCGCAAGCTGGGCTGCCTGGCTCCTGTGCTTACCCCTACGTTCCCGATTGTTCGGCTAGGCGGTAAAGGGAGCACCTCTGTGATTGTTACTACCGGGTCATCCGAGTTAGTACCTCAGACTGGGTGAAGCCGAAAGCTAGCGCGCTTATTGTTTTGAATCATGGTCGGCACACAACGGAACTCATGAATACAAAAAAATCTATTGGACAAGTCTCATAGTAACAATGAGCAACCGAAGAAAGGTATCGATGGCGGTACTATTTTCTTCGAAGATACTTCTTACACTTCGTCAGTAATATAGCATAAGTTCCCTGCGCACGCTTTGTCTGTTACAGCCTTATGGCCTGATTGCCTGGTTAATGGAAACACCGTCGATATTCTTGACAGGTGGAGTACATAACACTTTTCGGCCCTTGGCCGAAGAGGGAGAAGCCGACGGTCGGTTAAGACGCGTTTAAAGTTCGGGTGAACACAGATATGATATAAGTACTTTAGTACATACACTCATTATACATAAAATTCTTTTACCAAAATCACTTGGGGGCTCTTAAATTAATATGAGCAATTTTTTAATAGATGTTTTCTTCTTAGTCGTTGCAAATTCTTTTTCTACCACTCCTTTATCGACTCAGGTGTATGATCAATAGCCGGGTAGCCTGGTTTCTCTCTAAAGCCGCTCGCGTTTAGTTTGCTAAACTGGCCTGAGAAACACTCCGCCTTCGGGATAGGGAGGTTGAAGCCGAAGGCTGACCCACTTGAAGTCTAGAGATAGGATTTGTCATGTCAAAGCACGATGGAAGTACAATTTTAAGACCAATTTTTTATTGGCACCAAAACAACTTGATTCAATCTAGACATAAAATTTTTTACGGATGTTTTTGGCCTTTGAGCTTATAATATCTTTTCACCTACTTTATGTTTTCCTTTCATGAAGCAGGACATTCTCTTGGTTGAGGTGTTCGGCGTGAAACTCTTTTCTATAACTACAGTTCGTCATCTTTTCTGTCGAACCCCACCTCGGTATTGTCAAAACATACATGACATTTGAACTAGTTCACAAGGAGGTACGATCCTAGGGTCGTCCATGTTACCCAACCCAATTCTCGGGGGCTACTGCAATGGCAATCCAATGCAGAAAAGTTAAGTGTAGTATAGTTTTCGAGGATATTATGATCCTCAGGTTGGTCGGCCGCACCCAACCCGAGTCTCGAGAACTTTTCACATCTCTTTTGTGTCCCGAAGTATTCTGACGAGCTAGGAATTGATCCTCAGGCCGATTTTGCGAATCAACCTGAGTCTCAGGGGCTACTGGGATCAGCGGTCTTATGTCATCCTTCAGGTGCATCTCGGGTTTTAGACCGATACACACCTTGAGGGCTACTGGCTATATATCTCGGCAGAGAATAAATTGCACCAATCAAAATTGTTGACAAAAATAGGCCCGCAGTCGGGGTGGTGCACCACCTCGGAAGCAGTCCGGCATAAAGCTCGGGCGCCAGTGGCTGGCTCCATAGAGGGCATTTTTGACATTAAGCTCGGCTAAACTCCTTCAACTTTTTTGAACCAAGGTGATCTATGACACCTTGGATATAGTCCGGCGTTGGATCTCGGATATATTCCGGCGTTGGAGCTCGGATATAGTTCGGCGTTGGAGCCCGGCTGTAACAATACTTTTTGGATACAGTCCGGCGTTGGAGCTCGGATACATTCCGGCATTGGAGCTCGGAAGCGGTCTGGCGTTGGTGCTCGGCTGTGAAAGATACCTCGAATGCAGTCCGACGTTGGATCTCGGACGCAAGAGGACACTGCCGCCTGGGAACAACTTCAAACCCAAGGTGTGGCATAAAAATAAGAAGGCATTGATAGGTTTCCTAGATCGATGTGCCCTAGGCACTCTTTGAAAGGCATCTGTGGTAGATTTCCTTTTCCTCTCTTCAACTTCTTCCTGGAGCTGCTCAACAGCTTTCTACATCTCTGTCACCTTCAAGTCAAGATCATAGAATTTTGTTTCAATGATCCTCTCCAGGCTCTCTTGGTTCTGAGTCGGGGTGGCCAATCCTTTCTGAATCCTTAAGGTGGCTTGAATAAGATATCCAAGTTGATCTTGCTTTGACTTGAGGAACACTTGAGAAGCCTCTTCAGCACTTGGCATCTTTGCTACCTTCTCAACTTTTGCTTTGTCCCTCTTCTCTTGAGCCTCTACAGATGTGGGATCTTCTTCATCCATGACAACTATGTTGTCTTCAAAGTCAGGCCTCAAGGGAAGATGTTCCTTGTCCAAGAGGGATGAACTAACCTTGGGTTTTTTCGATGATGACTTCATGTAGATGTTGAGGATGTGGATGCGCAATGTTGATGTAGATCGTTTGGAACAATCCATTGGAGTGAGTTGCACTTTCAATACCTACACCGATTAGTCCCACAAGGAACAAACAAGGATATCCATAGACATAGAGTGTAGTTCGCACATGATGATGTCCATGAAAGCATTAGGTTACCTTGTCCCTTGTCTTACCAACAAGAGGGTTTGTGTCTCCTTTAACTAGTGCAGATGTGAAAGTTGTTTGCACTTGTTCTGGCCAAAATGATATGAGTGAAGTATGTTCGCGGAGTCACCCTCAAGAAGTCTCTAGTTCTTCTTCTTCGGGATCCACATCAACTTGATGGGAATTCCTGGAGTTGTAGTCGTACTTGATGAAGTAGAACTTGATGTGGTCTTGGGAACCCACTTGACCAAGGCCTTGGGAGCTTCTTCAAATGCATCAATCTCCTCTTGAAGCTTGTCCTTGCCTTTTTGCTTGCGGTCTTGTGGTGGAAGATCATCTTGAGCTTGTGTCCCCTTGAAAGAAGTAGGATCATACTTCTCTTGTTGAGGAGCGAACTTCATCTTGGGGTATTGATCTTCTTCCCACTCAACTCCATTGGCATTGAACTTTCGTTCAAAACCAACACCTTGATTCTTCCGATGCCTTCCTTGCTTGCGTACAATCTCCTCGAATTTCTTACTTCCGGCAAGGCTCTCGTAAACACCTTTCTCTATAATTCCCTTCAATAGGCTTTTTTATTGCTCAAGTGTAACTTGGCTAAGAGAATCATTAGTGGAATCAAGAGAACTACTAGAAGCAACAACATTGGATTTAACTTGATTATTGTTACTACTAAAAGAAGAATCTTTCTTACTCTTGTTGCTAGATTTTACTTGTGGCATATAAGTAGACAAGAGTAAACGCTTGTCAATGTAAGAAGAACTTTTCTTGCCAAGATCATCATTGATTGATTTTAAAAACCCATGCTCTTGCTCTAGATTGAGATTTTCAAAGCGTAGCTTCTAATGAGTCTTTAAAAGATCTCGATGATCTTCCAAGGTAGTTTCATGAGCTAACTTAAGAGTGTTTAGTTCTTTAGTTAGACTCTCAATCTCCTTCTTATCATCGTCATTCGTTTTATCTTGATTAACATGATTAATAGCAAATTCACCATAGTTTTCATCACTAGAGTTGTCAACAAGTTAATCATCATCACCTAGCAAATCATCTTCATCACTATTGAAATCAACACACTTGGGGTGTGATACCTTTGGGTCCTTAGCCATGAAGCATCTTCCAGTCCCTTCATTTGGTGAGTCAAATATGTCATAGGAGTTGGTTGACACAAGTGCTAGACTGGCAACACCTTCATCTTGAGTATATTCTGAGTCAGAGTGATAACTTCTCTCGGAGTGATGGTCGGAGTCGGAGCCGGATACCCATTCACCAACATGAACTTGATGTCTTAGTTTTGTGTAGCTTCTTGATGAATTGTCCTTCCTTTTCGAATCCTTGCTTCTGTGAGAGGTTCTTCGTTCATAACGATCATCTCTACTCCTTCTCTCTTGCAGGTGATTCTTCTCTTCTACTTCTCCTTTTAGGTGAGTCTTCTCTTCTTTTGTAGGGAGCCGTACACTCATTGGAGTAGTGTCCGGGTCTTCCACAATTGTAGCAATTACGCTCACGACTAGAAGATATTTTGTCATTGTAGGACCTTGACTTGGAACCTCTTTCCTTGCTTCTTCTCTTGTAGAACTTGTTGAAATTCTTCACCATTAGGATCAATTCCTCATTGAAGGCTTGTTTCTCACTTGATGATGTAGGAGAATCACATGGGGCTTTGTAAGCACACCTTGAATTGTTGTGAAGCTCTCCTTTATCCTTGAGTGACATCTCATGAGCAACAATTCTACCAATGACTTCCGTTGGCTTGGGATCTTTGTAGTTGGGCATCATTTGAATCAACGCGCACACGGTATCATATTTTCCATCAAAGGCTCTTAGAATCTTGTTGATGATGAATCTGTCAGTCATCTTTTCACTTCCGAAGCCGGCAATCTCATTTGTGATGAGAGCAAGCCTAGAGTACATTTCAGCAATGCCTTCACCATCCTTCATTTTGAACTTGTCAAGCTGACTTTGAAGCACATCCAATTTAGATTCCTTGACGGAGTCGGTACCTTCGTGCATAACAATCAAAGTATCCCAAATTTCCTTAACATTGTCAAGAGGGCAGATTTTGTTTAATTCTTCGGGACACAATCCGTTGAAGAGGATATCGCAAGATTGAGCATTGTATTGCAGCATCTTCAACTCTTCCGCAGTAGCTTCACGATTTGGTTCTCTCCCATCAAAGAATTCACCTTGCAAGCCAATACACAAAATATCCTAAACGGTTGGGTTATGTCCAAGAATATGCATTTTCATCTTATACTTCCAACTAGCAAAATTAGTACCATCAAAGTAAGGACCTCTACGGTGGTAATTTCCCTCGCTAGACGCCATACTCTCCTAGGTTGTGAAACCAAGGCTATGATCACCAAAGCTATGGAAATCAATGCAAATGGAGACCAAAGCTCTGATACCACTTGTAGGATCGAAAGTATGTCTAGAGGGGGGTGTTTAGACTACTTGACCAAATAAAAATCTAGCCTTTTCCCAACTTTATGTCTTGATAGATTTTAGCAACTTAGCACAAGTCAAGCAAATCAACCTACACATGCAATTCTTAAGAGTATAGCAGCAGAATGTAAATCATTGCATATGAAGGTAAAGGGGAGGAGTTAGGAGGGAGCAAACACAATGTAGACACGGAGATTTTTTGGCGTGGTTCCGATAGGTGGTGCTATCGTACATCCACGTTGATGGAGACTTCAACTCATGAAGGGTAACGGTTGCGCGAGTTGATGGAGGGCTCCACCCACGAAGGATCCACGAAGAAGCAACCTTGTCTATCCCACCATGGCCATCGCTCCCGAAGTACTTGCCTCACTTGGGTAGATCTTCACAAAGTAGGCTATCTCCTTACCCTTACAAACTCGTTGGTTCAACTCCACAATCTTGACGGAGGCTCCCAAGTGACACCAAACAAATCTAGGAGACACCACTCTCCAAAAGGTAATAGATGGTGTGTTGATGATGAACTCCTTTCTCTTGTGCTTCAAATGATAGTCTCCCCAACACTTAACTCTCTCTCATAGATTCGGATTTGGTGGAAAGATGATTTGAGTGGAAAGCAACTTGGGGAAGGCCAGAGATCAAGATTCTTATGGTTGGATTGGAATATCTTGGTCTCAACACATGAGTAGGTGGTTCCCTCTTAGAAAATGAATGGTAGAATTGTAGGCACGTTATGATAGCTCTCTCCACAAATGGAGGATGAGTGGAGGGGTATAAATAGCCTCCACACAAAAACTACCTGTTACACACAATTCACCAAACTCAGTGGGACCGAATTGAAAATTTTGGTCAGACTGATTTAGTTCAAAATGTGAACGTTAGGATTTCCGGTGGGACTGACATGTCAACTCAGTGGGACCGATTTCATTATGGTTAGGGCATAACATAATCTCGGTGAGACCGATCACATGAACTCGATGAGACCGATTTCTGTAATAGGCAAACAGAGAGTTGGTCAGGCAAACTCGGTGGGACCGATCGCTCATTTTGGTGAGACCGAAACGTTATGAAAAGGAAATAGAGAGTTTGCATTGCAAACTCGGTGGGACCGCTCGCTCATCTCGGTTAGACCAAAACATTACAAAGGGAAACCGAGAGTTTGCAATCCCATCTCGGTGAGACCGAGATCCATATCGGTGAGACCGAACTGATTAGGGTTTCTAGCTATGGTTATGTCAAATGAACTCGGTGGTGCCGGATAGATCAAATCGGTAGGGCCGAGTTTGACTTTTGGTTTGGGACATATGTGGATATGAGAAAGTGGTTGAGGGCTTTTGGAGCATATCAATAAGCATTTTGAGCAAGCAAGCCATTAAGAAACACCTCATCCCCTTTTAATAGTATTGGCTTTTCCTATGGACTCAATGTGATCTTGTATCACTAAAACAAAAATGTAGAGTCTTGAGCTTGAGCCAATATGTGTCCTTTGCATTTTGAGGGGTCCACATCTCTAGTACATGCCATGCCAATCATTGAACTTTCTGAAGTGATCATCTTGAAAGAGTGTTAGTTCAATGAGCTATATGTTGTTAAGAATTACGAAAACCACCCAGGGATTAGTTGCACTTTCACATATGTACTCTTATCCAAAAACAGAGTTGTTGATGGTGGTGTGCCTGCCATCCTGCAATATAGGCTGTCTGATTTATATCTGACGGATAGGAAGGAAACTATGGCAATTTTGCAAAAAGATACCCACACCCCTCTCCACATTTGCAAATAACACCTTCCCTCGTTCATCCTTTTCTCCCACAAGATAAACTACTCATACAAATGCATCTTGATGTTCCGTGCAACGTACGGGCATCTTGCTAGTCTACTACTCTTATAAAAAAACAGCGCTGGTGATGATGGCGTGCCTGCCATCCTACAATATAGTCCGTCTAATTTATATTTGTCGGATAGGAAGAAAACTATGGCAATTTTGAAAAAAGATACCCACACCCCTCTCCACATTTGCAAATAAGGCCTTCTGATGCGGAGCATCCTACGGACATCACCATGTCAAGAGTCCATTTGGCAAGTGACATGTGCGACATCTACTTCACATACACAAAGGTGAATCATCTCCTTTACACGTGTTCACTTGAACCTCTTAAGGATGGTATACTACTTAACACTCCTCCCGTGTGCATGCATAGGTATTGTCGGAGCTTCACGGATGTCGAGGAGGAGTGCAAGCGCCAAGGAACGACTACACCGTCCGTGAGGGAGGCATGGAAGAGAAGACAGAAGAAAGGAGAAGAAGAAGATGGAGAGGCTGCAGGAGCTAGTCCGGACATCCGGGCCGCCGTACGGATCATCCGGGCTCAGCCGGATCATCCGGGTAATTGCGTCCGAAGACACCCGAAGCTTGCAAAATCTCCAAGGCGGAGCCGAATCATCCGGACGAGGTCCCGGATCATCCGGACGACGCCCGGATCATCCGGACCCCCATCCGGATCATCCGGCCTTGCTTGCATGCATGCCCCCGGGCCAAGGCCCATGTACCTGTTTCGCCCCCTGAGTTACCCCTTCACCCACTAGACTATAAATAGATCTCCTCCACCTCCTTTCTAGGGTTAGCGTTGTGATAGCTCATTGGAGAAATAGAGCTACGCTCATCCATTTCGGATCTACTCCATTTTGGATTCAAGCCCCCTTTCTAAGGGAAGATCCCCTCATGGATTCAAGACCTCCTCATGGAGAAGACCGTTTACCTCTTGTATCGTCCGTTGTTGACTTTGGATCTTGTACCTCACCTTTGTGTTCATTGATATAGCGCATGTGTGATCTATTCTTGTTGGTTGAGTGATTCTCTCGTATTTCCTCCTGTGTTTTCCCTCGTTTTCCCCTCGTGTTCTTCGTGTTCTTGGACGGGATCCGCTCCTTTCGTGAAATATCGGGCCGTTAGGGTTCTACCCTACATCACCTTCCCTCGTTCATCCTTTTCTCTCACAAGATAAACTACTGATACAAATGCATCTTGATGTTTCGTGCAAAGCATGAGGATATTTCCTTGGGGGTTTCTGCAGCGCGGCGTGGCCGTACACTACAAAAAAATACACTTCCGTGATGATACGTGTTTGTCACAGTAGGTCGCATTTTCTGTCATGCATGTACATCCATGACGATTTTATGACAGAATCAAGATAGTCATACCTGTGCTGTCGTAGAAGTGTTCCACGACATTACCAAAATTATCATCACCGAAGTGTCCACTTCCATGACGATAAATCGCGCGTCACAGAAGTGCTTTCGTCAAGGGTGACCGACACGTGGCATCCACCATAACGGAACACCGTTAAGCTATCGGGTCGGGTTTTGGATCCGATAACCCGTTAACAGCCCCGACCAATGGGGATTTTCCACGTGTAAAATCATCATTGGCTGGAGGAGACATGTGTCAGGTCCGTGTTGGCATAGGTGTCACTCATCCAATGGGCGAGACGCGCCTATGATATGTTGACACGTGGACCGGCCCATCAAGTTTAAATGGGCCAGCCCAACTGAAGGCCCACAAGATTTTGCGGACCATAATGGGCCGGCCCAGCTAAAGGCCCGCGAGATTTTGCGGACCATAATGGGCTGGCCCAGCTAAAGGCCCACAAGATTTTGTGGGCCCTAATGGGCCGGCCCAGGTAAAGGCGCACAAGATTTTTGTGTGCCATACTGGGCCGGCCTAGGTAAAGGCCCACAAGATTCTTGCGGATCATAATGGGCCAGCCCAGCTAAAGGCCCACGAGATTTCGCTGACATTAATGGGCCGGCCGAGCTGTAGGCCCACAAGATTTTGAGGACCCTAGTAGGCCGTCCCATTAACTGGCTACCATGTTTTGGGCCAAATGCCGGCCCATATTTGATCCGGTCCATTAATGGTCTGCCACGCTCCAGGCCTAATAGTGGCCCATATGAGATCCGGCCCGTTAAAAGCCTACCACGTTCTGGGCCAAATTACGGCCCAGATCAGGTCCGGCCCTTTAAAAGGCTTTGGGCTCAATTATGGCCCATATCAGATTCGGCCCGTCAACTGGACACTATGCTTTTGGGCCCACTTGCTAAAGGTCCACTTAGTAATTCGGCCTGATATTAGTTTTGGCCTGTTAAGGGCCCGTTTAACATTTCGGCCCTATATTAATTTCGGCCTGTTAAAAGCCCGTCATATAGTTGGGCCTAACTACGACCCAGTTTGCATCCGCCCTGCTCGCAGCTGATATCTGATTGGGCCAAACAAGGACCGAGACAATTTTGGCATGTTAAAAGCCCGTGATTTGATTCGCACAATCATGGGCCGGGGTTCATTTCGGGCTGCTGCCGGCCCGTGAGCTATTCGGCACGTTTTAGGCCCAACCTACATCGTGATTGCATGACGGCCCGATATGTACCGTAATTTTACGGTTTGGCCGGTTTACAGCGAAGACAGGATATATATAGTAAAATAACTGCAGCATCATGAATAAGATAAGCCTAGACTATACAATAAAAAATTATGGCATATTACATCCACTGGGCATCAAAGTTCGCCACTATGATAATAAAGCACAAGCAGACAGCAGATTACATACACTGGGCATCAAAGATCGCCACCAGTGCAAATAAACACGCCGAAAAAATAATATACAAAACCGACAACACTTCAATAGAGCTCAAGAAAGGTTAGCCCTGCTGGGGAGCTGCAGCGCAAGCAGCTGAGCAAAATGATGAGACTGCGCTTGTTCAACACTTATATCTTCCTCACTCTAAAAGATAAACAAGCAGACAGATGACAGGTTTTGCACATAAAAGTATCAGTGCTGAGAATTCATCACATTTCTTACTGACAAATAAAGTGATACAGTTTAAAATTGCATTAACACAATATGGTATTGTTCAGGTCAAGACATGGTAGGAAATGACATTGTGAAGGAGTTGGCAGCTTCACGACACCACTGGATTACAGATCAAGAACTCATAAGTATCAATGGTTAGTGTGCTGTCAATTTATACCATTTCAGATTGGCAAATAAAGAGACGATTTAAATAATAGTAGAATGATATGACATTGTTCATAGTTAAGACATTGCAGAATATGACATTGTGCTGTAGTGCGTAGGTTCACCACACCACTGGATTATGAATGAAGAGCAGAAGCATACATGCAGTGCAAAAGAAGATCACTTGCTCTGTATAGTTTAATTTACATGGTATGAAGAAGGAACTTGGTTGTACAACTGAAAACTTAAATTGAGAAAGGACAAACTTTTGTTTATGAACTACATAATAAACTTTAAACAAGCAATTTGATGCAAACACCAAAAATAAACAGCTGTTGCAGTCATGCCTAACCAAATATATACAACAAAGTTTGAAGGCTTGAGATGGACAAACTTACATTATTGGTGAAGAAAGGCTCTATAAAGGCCTTGTCCATGCTGATGGGGGGGGGCAATTCAAAAAGTTTACCACAGAATCTTCTTCAAAAGCAGTGTCTTTATTCTACATTTTGTTAAGAGTAAATATAGATGTGATAATATAAGAAAAAATGGAGAATATTTAAGATAAGATGAAGAGTGATGCTACATAACCAAGTAGCTATAAATGTAAGTGCAGCGATACAGGTAAAAGGTACATCCAAGAGCAATGCACATCTAAACTTCTTCAGTACCAACCTTATGGTAAGAGTAAATATAGATCTGATGTGTTGAAAATGGAGGGCAAAGGAAAATAAGCTGCAGAGTGATGGTACATGAACAACTACCTGTCATTATGAGTACACTAATAAAGGACATCATGTACTTACAAGAACAATGCAAAGCTAAAAAAACGTTGGCATTGGATATATTCTACACTAATGTAACCATTCATACAGATCAGATAATTTGGAGCGAACAATTGATAAGCAAGCTATCATGCATACTACTGTCACATAATGAACCAGGTATGTATGCAAGTACAGTGATATAGGACAACAGGTACTAACAAGAGCAAAGCAGCGGGCAGCATATTTGTGATATCCTGTCGTCCTTGTCAAACCGGAATTCTTCTTCGAGAAGATTTCCAGCAAAAAAGATCCATAAGGCACATGCGGAAAAGTAGAAGTTCAAATTGTCATGTGATTTCATAGACAATACCTCATCCTGGGAACGAGACCATTGCATAAAAAGGTTTTCCATTCAATGTCTTCTAAATTTAGCACAGGAGACTTCACCGGAAAATTCTTTTATAGACTTGCCATCAAAGTGTGATTTCCTCAGGTAACACCGATTCTGCTGTAATGCTTCCTTGAAAAGAACAAGCAAGGTTTGCTCGTCATGACTATCCAGATTGACCCTCACCTAGTTACAACAATGTAATGTAAATCATTGATTTGTTCAACCAGTAGAAAACAGGAAAATAATAACCATGAATAATAGCACTTACACGTAAGTTGGACAGGAAGATGTGAAAATGGTGTTTGTCTCCACAATAATCTTCCCATGATGGGAATATATGCACGTAGTCCCTAACAACATTTAAAGCATTGTCTTTTAAACTAGGAATAAATGGAATGGGGTTCCAATCTGCAGGAATTGACCGTCTCAGTAGTTGGGATAGGTCTTCAACCGGTGGACTTGCTGTACTTTTTGCTGGAGTGGGATTTTTCTGTGGTACAGTTGGTGCTATGGCAAATGAAATCGGTATACCTTTTGCTGGAGTGCAGGTCCTGTGTGGTGGGGCTAGTGGTGTGGCCAATGAAGTATGGGTACAGTCTGCTGGAGTCGGTCCTACATTTTGTGTCACTGGTTGTACAACCAATATAAGTGGGGTGCTGTCTGATTTCTCTAGCACCACCATGTTTTTCAAGGACTTTGCTGGTGCTCCTTCAGGTTCGGCAATCACCCTCTTCCTTTTTGATGTCTGATGCACAAGAACAACATTTGAGTGGAAAAACATGGTATGATGACAGATGGAATATGTATTGATAATGGATGTGCATGGCATCTGGACATATATGATGAGTAAACTAAGCAGATGGCGGTGCAACAAAGTAGAAGAAATGCAAGACAACATATGCAAGATACCCACAATCAATAAAACATTGCCAAATTAGAACAGGAACCTTGATGGGTGAATAGGACAGGCCATCCGCCTTTGACTCCTCAAGGTTAGAATAGTCATTAGGATCATATTCTGAACAAGAATCAACAGGTGGGGAGCGTATGAGTTTCATTGCATCCAGAATGGCACTCAATGCCTTGGTGCCAATTTTGTAAGTCATTGCAGTGTTTAGCTTCAAGAGTGGACTGCTGCTAGTGCGACACAAAGCAGCTACACAGATCATAGTGTAGATATAACGGGAAAACCTTAAGCATTAGAGTAAAATCAGCAAAGTGGAACTTGCTGGAATATATGTGCTAGTATTGCCTGTACGGCTAGAAAGGCTTCGGATACCAGCTCTCTTCAAGTGAAGGTGCGGTACTGTTAATATCAGTGTAACTCTCAAAGGCGACACAACTCCCCGCATTTCCTTGCTATTCTTATAGGATTCAAGTGGGCAGGCCACTACAAGTCCTATTCCTATGTTTACAAGATCCTACGAATCAAAGAGGCTCAAAGTGTCCATCACAACCAACCGTATATACGTCTACACTGCAATTGTCCCTGCTCATCTTCAGTACAAGGAACATACTATACTACTATCATACTCCCTCCATTCCAAAATATAAGTCTTCGTAGAGATTTCCACTATGGATCACATACAGATGTATCTAGATACATTTTAGAGTGTAGATTCACTCATTTTGCTCCATATGTAGTCCATGGTGGAATCTATACAAAGACTTGTATTTAGGAACGGAGAGAGTACATATTAAAGAAGAATGGAAGAGGAACATGGTAAAGACGAGCAAGCAGATTTTGGATAATAAAATGTTGGTTGCGCAGTGCCCACACATGATGAACCAGAGCGCATTAAGAATGCAACTCCCAGCTGTCTCTTGAGCATTTCAGGCGATTGGATGAAGATCCTACGTCTCCTAACCCTTCTTCTTCATCGTCTCTGATTCTTCCCATACAGAACACCGCACAGGCCGCCGGCCGGACCACCGGCCCCACCGCCTGTGTTCCTCCGCCACCCCCCCCCCCCCCCCCCCCCCCCAACCCCCACCCGCGTCGAGTTTTCTTCGTTCGGTGAGGCCCCACAAACACCCGAGCCCCTTGGATCGCACCGGCGAACTCCGGCGAGCTCTGAAAAATCGACTGACCCAATTTTTAAATTTAGTCTACTATGATTTAATTAGTGTGGAATATAAAAGGGGAAAACCATAAGCATTCGGAGTATAGTGTTGAGCGTGCCATGGCGGATCTGAAGGTGCAAATCGGACAAAGGCAACTTCGCAACCAAGATAAGAAATCAGAGTAAAGCAGTGGCGATCTATTTTCTTCCTGTGATAAATAAGTTGACCAGATACGAAAGAGTACCGCCTCTGGTGCGGCGCCGTGTACGCATCTGCTGAGAATTTGACGGTGCTGCGGTAGCGATGGCTGTCGGTGGCGTGGAAGCAGATCTAGGAGGGTAGACGGTGGCGGCGGGGCGCGGTGGACGAGACAGTCGTAGGAGCGGCGCCGACAAGGTGGACGACAGTGAGGATGAAGCGAGAGGACCGGATGCAAGGATCCCGGTCCGAAGCCCTGGATGAGAGAGGTCAATCTCTTGTAATGGACGGCGGCGTCGGGGTATCCTCTCTGGCATGGTGGAGCAGGACGGTGGTGGATGGGGTGGCGAACGGCGGCGGACGGAGGAGGGTGGGGTGGAGAGGGTGTTTTGGCGCCCACGGAGTACGAATGGGGAAAAGGGAGGTAGAGAGGGAGGGGGGAACCATGTATTCAGGGTGCGCTTGTCTCAAATGCAAGGAAATTTACAAACTTAGCCCCCGTTTCAAATTTCTACTACATCACAGCAACATTAGTCGGTTGGGGATAGGACGGTAATCTCGCATACACCATATATTTGCCGACGAGAGTTTG
The DNA here is from genome assembly GCF_003073215.2 of Triticum urartu. Taxonomy (NCBI): domain Eukaryota; kingdom Viridiplantae; phylum Streptophyta; class Magnoliopsida; order Poales; family Poaceae; genus Triticum; species Triticum urartu. The sequence goes on along the minus strand of NC_053027.1, from coordinate 160,852,498 downwards.
TTTTTGGCGCCCACCGTGTATGAATATGAATCGGGGAGGGAGTCGATTTCGGCCGAGGACAAACTGTGTTTTGGGCCCACTGTGTATGAATCCGGGTGAGAGGCGGTTACGTCACGTTTGGGTGAAATTACAAACCTACCCCTATCGAAACCTATAGAAATCCAGCAGATAGGCTTTGCATGACAGGGATAGGCAGTAGTGATTTCCATCTCGCAGATTTTGGTTTCGGGCGGTTACTGCGACTTTCCCCGCTTCGTTCAAATTTTATAGAGGGCACAATTACCGTGCCAACTCGATTCAAATCCCGTTTGTATTCTATTTTTTCGGGCGGGATCCATTTTCAATTGGAATTACATTCTATATACATCATTTTTATATATACTTTCAAAAGCACAACAAAGAATTCTGCTCCTTTATATGTATAATATGATTTACAAATACAACAATCTCGAAATCTTAAGGTTGAATTCAAAAAAATTTAACCAAATTATCTTCTACTAAAATGTATGGATCAGTAATGTCTACATATTAAATAACATAGATGTGCATGAATTCATATGAGTATGCATGTTTGATAGATCAATTTTGGTTCGAGTATGGATTACATGTATCATCATCTCGAAATCAAATATTTGAATCCCTTTTTTGTTCACTCCTTTCACGCCCATCGCTCTCGCATGCATGCTCCTTCAGGTAGCTATCACTCTCTTTTCTCCAGCTCACCCACACGCTCACTTCATGTTTCTCCTATCCTCGCAAACATGGTCTCTCAGCGTCTCCCTTGAGAAGTGTCACACTCTTCCTATCATTATACATTACACGGTTTTCATTATCTCTCGTGTCTCTACTGTTCTCAGGTATCACTCGGTACCTAAGCTTTCTTTTTCACCGCCACACACACAGTCTCCACTCGTCTTTCACTTTGTCTTTCTCTCTATGGGATTCTCTCACACACCCTATATGTCTCTACATATGACTCACACCACTAAAATTACTCTCTCTCTCTCATGTAGACACAACATTTGTTGCGGTCTCCTTTTCATCTCCATCCCAGACTGACATTATTCATTTGTTTACCGATCAGACAACCCCGACTACCGTCTCCTCTCTCTCTCTCACAGACACACACACAAAACTCTCACTTTCGCACCCTGACTCGTATTTCTCTCACAAACATTTATCGACTAGCTAGCCTCTAGATAGGTTTATACACCCGCACACACATGCTTCCACCATCGCATACATGTCTCTCTCCCGCTCCTTGTATCTATGTAGATTTTTCTTCCCTTCTTGAGACACGCCCTCTCGATTGTGCACACACACACTATCGCCTCATTTTAAGCTGATACCTATCGCACACTCACTCCTTGTGTCTTTGTCACACATGCACTCCGTCCTCCTCCACTCTCCCTCTCTCTCACACAGACATGGGCTTTTTGAAACAACTAGCAAGATTCCCATGCGTTGCACGGAACATCAAGATGCATTTGTATGAGTAGTTTATCTTGTGGGGGAAAAGGATGAACGAGGGAAGGCCTTATTTGCAAATGTGGAGAGGGGTGTGGGTATCTTTTTGCAAAATTGCCATAGTTTCCTTCCTATCCGTCAGATATAGATCAGACGGCCTATATTGCAGGATGGCAGGCACACAATCATCACCAACAATGCTATTTATAAGAGTAGGGATAAAAAATAGAGTTGGTGATGATGGTGGACCTGCCATCCTGCAATGTAGGTCGTCCGATTTATATCTGACGGATCGGAAGGAACATATGGCAATTTACCCGCACTCTTCACCACATTTGCAGATAAGGCCTTCCCTCGTTCATCCTTTTCTCCCACAAGATCTTGATGTTCCGTGGAACGCATGGTCATCTTGCTAGTAAGAGTAGAAATTAGACATATAGCACTTCTCGAATCTTGAAACCAACAACATTCCTCCCTTATCTCATCAAAACTGCAAAAGAAATATATTTTGTGTGAAACATAACATATTTTTAGTGATATATGTATTTCAAAACTAGACTTTTTTCTATCAAATCGGTTAATATGTATTAATCTACTTTGATCGTGTGGCAATGCATTGGCACATTGCTAGTGGTTATTATAATTTTTTCGACACCAGACAAACGGTGGAGTACATATGCAAAGAGAAGAGGCGCACGCACGCAGTCGGCCTCTCGCTGTCTCGCACACATGAGTGTTACGTAAAGGCAGCGTTAACAAATAAACCCTAAAACCCTAGGTGCATGATTGCTGCATTCGCGGGTACTGAGTACGTGGTGGAGCACCTTTGTAGGAATAGTTAGCTCGCGTGATAATTTGATCCGTAGGAGTTGTTGGTCGGGACCACAGGTGAACGACTTGGAGCGTGGTGGCTCGCCAGTTGCCACAGATCGAGTAGCCATGTTTAAAATATCATTTTTAGCGGGGTTAAGAGTTCCGATTTTCAATGGCGCGTTATAAGTAGTAAGTAGTTTTTAGAACGATTGGTATGGAGCGAAAATGGAATTCATAGTACTACATACCTCCTTGGCGTATGGTTGTATGTTTTTTTTTGTGATGGAGGTTGTATGGATTTATGTTGCGAGATGTTGAACCTGGTAGTTCGAGGGCAAATACTATGGTTTAGATCTAACCCCCTCTCTTCTTTAATTCTTTGCCACATCAGCATGTTTGCTATTCCCGTGTGCATGATACCAGCTAAGATACCACCATTATGGCCAGCCTTAATCATCGCATGCAATAATTTAGTGCACCTTGAAATATGAACATGTGTGGGGCGTGTATGTTTTTAATGACTTGAGACTATACCTAGCCCGGCATGCAAGATGACTTATTATGCACCGTTCCCCATACCTGCAGGAAGCCCATGTGAAAAAATCTCCATGCATGACTCTCCTCCCCCCACGCTCGTCCAATTCGTTGTGACCAGCAATATTTCCACCCCTTCGCTCCCTTGTAGTTTACTCCAACAAATATGCACACGTAGTTGTTACTTAACTGCAGGTGCATTGGGTCACTGACATGTGGGCCCAACCCCTGGAGTTAAGTCAGTGCAGCTCAGTCCATATCTTACATAGGTGTGCCATTGCTCGCTATAAATACTGCGCCTCCCACGACATCGCTATCTCCTCCCACTCACGTTCACGTTCATCGCTATCTCCTCCCCCTCCCTCTCACGTCGACCACCATGGCATCGTCCCTCCCAAGCCCTAGGAGGCCCTCGCTGCACCGCGCGGACGGTCATGCGTCGTCGTTCCGTTCCTCGCCGCCAATAGTCGAGGAGGAAGCGTCGGTGTTCCGCTCCTCGCCGCTACGCGACGCGTCGCCGTTCCGTTCCTCGCCGCCACTAGTCGAGGAGGACGCGTCGGTGTTCCGCTCCTCGCTGTGACGCTACGCGTTGCTGTTCCATTCCTCGCCGCCACTATTCGAGGAGGACACGTCGGTGTTCCGCTCCTCGCTGCGACGCGTCGAGGTGGACGCGTCGGCGTTCCCAATCTCGCCAGCACGTGCGCCGGAGGACGCGTCGGCTCCCCGCTACGAGGAGAACGCCGCTCTGCCCGCCGAGCCCCCAGCCTTGAGGAGCTTTGGAAAGAAATGGATGTCGCCTTGTGGGAGGCTTTGCCTCCAGCAGAGCACACCAAAATAGAGGTGGAGAATAAGGCCGAGGAAGAGAAGCGCACCGCGGAACAAGCTGCCTGGGAGGCCAATGTCACGTCCGACAGAGTCAGGCAATTGGCTCTTTGGCAGAAGGCTCGTGCGAGGGCCGTGAGGGTGGCGGAGGACGCTTGTGCCGACGCCCTGAGTGCAGTCGGGCCCAAGCTCCTCATCTACGCTTGGCGGTACGTGGACCGGGTGCACGCTTCCAGCGAGGAGGATTACCTGTTGGCGCCGGATCACCACACCGGTGAGATCGCGCTCGCCCGCCGGCAAGCCGCCAATCAGCACCTCGTGAGTTGCCAGGCTGAGGAATAGGCGTTGTGTCGGCGCGTTGGGAAACGGCCGCACACCAGGGCACCTTGTGGCGCGCCGCAAGCGCTCCTGCGAGTGTCATGGTTTTAGGAGGAGTATAATTTTTGTTTCGTAAGGCGATCTCATTAGTTTTGGGATGCAAAAGATAAATCCCGAATGTTCAAGAATTTTTAGCATGCTTAATTAAGTATGTAAAAGGGAAAGTTTGGAAACCTTGTGTATTCGTACGCATTTTGCATGTATGTGCATATATCACAAACTTTACTATATACTATCGCACTACACGTCTCTCTTGGCAGACTGTGCTACTCCCTCCGTCCAGGTCAATAAGTCATCTTTGGTTGTGCACCGTGACCAAGAAGGAGTGAAGACTTATACACCTAGACGGAGGGAGTACTATGTCCTCTTAGCATCACAAGCATGTCCCCTTTTATAAGGCCCCGCATTGGAAAGGTGCATGCATGCAATCATTTCATTGGTTGTATTGAAAGCTATTATTGTTGGTGCCATGGCTGAAAAGTTAATACACTTCATGTGTGCTTTTTTCATTGGCTGCATGCATGTGAGAGAGTGCATTGGGAGTGGAATGGAAGAATTAATGTGAGCAAATTACTATGTGTCTTGGTCTAAGAGAAGTTGTCTTTAGGCCTAATAAACCCGGATGGAGGGAGTACGTGCAAATGCACGTTTTAACATTACGATGCAGTTTTTGTAAAAGTAGAAAAACAACACTACTCAAGCTTGTGAAACGATTCAATGCAAAACAAATGCAAAAATGCTCGTTTGATTGTTTACTTTTAGCTTCCTTCTCTGTGGTTATTTCTCTGTCATACTTTGTATGGAGTATCTCGCTGGTTGGAAAGGCATGCAAATTCCCAAACCGCTTCCTACACCCTGAATCGATTTTTTGGCCTAACAAGTTGTGTCATGCAATTGGAATTCCAACTTGAGTACTACTACTAGTAGGAGTACCAGGGGCCAGCTCTTTTAGGCTTCTAGATTAGTAATCCCATAACTACTACCTCCGTCCTGGTTTATTGGTCCCCATTGTAACCTGTGTCAAATTTTGATCATAAATTTAACTAATGAAATGTTAGTGCATTTCACATGCACTACTCCATCCGTCTAGGTGAGTAAGTCATCTTAGGCTATGCACCGTGACCAAGGAGGAGGAGAAAACGAGAAACGTTAATGTTTATTTGCTAATTAATAGTATTGCATGCAATGAACTAACAACTGCATGTCGTGTTTGATATCTCAAGTCATTAAAAGCATGCACACTCTTTATCTCTTATTGGTTGATATGTCAAGAAACAAGAAACGAGGTAGAAGTTAATGCATCGCGCCTAATTGTTTTGGGATTATTTGGTTTTCGTAAGATGACTTACACACCTAGATGGAGGGATTACAATGGTGAGGAATAAACCAGTTAAATCTTTGGTCAAAATTTAGCACAAATTACAATGGTGAGGAATAAACCAGGACGGAGTAGTAGTTTAGAAGCCCAAATAAATGAGTAGTACTCTCCACTGTGACTAGTCTTGTGGGAAAAGCTGGGGAAGCCACCAAAAGAACTGGCCATAGGAGTAGTAGCTAGGGTTCGAGTGTGCGAGATGAACCGGAGAAAGTAAATGCAGAGAGATGAAATGCAAAAAGACGGAGGGATGTGATGGTTGCTTGTCCATTTATTTTACCAGGCCACTTATTACTGGGAGTGGTTGGGTTTTGTGATATGACGGCTTTACTGACGGGCCATGAGCACCCGTATATCGGCCTCGTGTCAGTGTCAACGTCAGCGGCGTCTCCCCTGACACACATTACAGAGACGGGGCGGCGGCCTACACGGGCCTCGCCGGTGCCCACGATCAAGAGGAAGGCGCTGCCGTCCTCCTCCGAGACTAGCAGGCGACGGTGATCCTCCAGCGACTCCGGCATGGTGAACGGGTAGCACGTCTCATACTTGATGTTCTCCGCCAAGGGCCAGCAGTGACCGCTGCACGCATCCGTGAGGTGATGCACCATGTCCGCCCGTGAGCCACAAAACGGCATCGGGCACTCATAGCAGTGGACGAAGGGCTCCTTGGAGGCCTCGACCAGGCCGTCCATGAAATGGGGGTGGCTGTAGGGGACGTTGCGCCAGTTGAATATATGAGCAAGCTACTATGAGATTTAATCCGAATAAGCACAAAATAAATCATGACGGCTATAACAGAGATAAAACTAATCATGTGGACTAGCATAGTAGTAGGATACAGAGTAGAAACATGAATTCTACCACGATTTCGAACAGGAAGGACATAAACACATACGGTGCGACGGGAGCAGCACCGTTGGCATTGAGGTTGTCGCCCATGTCCAAAGGCCACGTAGACACGGTCTTTGAGCACGGTTCATAACCGTTCCACACTCGGGCATTGAAGTTTGTAGCTATTTTAGATTAGAATATACTACTCCTCCGGTGCCAGTAGTAGAGCAGAGTCCTACTCTACTACTCTACGCAAAGCACTGTAGGGAGTACCAGTACTGTGATCACTCAAGCACGTTGTCTGGCATCAACATGACCCTAAGCTGCTGGTATGTGTCTCGTAAGTCAAGCGGCGTGCTGTAGTCATCATCACATGTCCACTTCCCGCCGCACATATTCGCTTCTCCATCTTTGTCTGCACGTAATCTCGTCCAATCTTCCATCCCCGCTAAGGCGCCTCCCCCCTCGTCTAAAACCCAAGCACTAACAATGGCAGAACCAAGCAGCGTCCGCCGAAAGAGTGGCTGGAATTCTCTCCCCATAGGGGTAATCAAGCTCATTGTTTCACGTGTGGACAATCTCAGTACCATGCCGCTCGCCGCGTGCTCGTCGGGGCTGTACCGTTTACTCAAAGCCCTCAAGTCGGAGCTTTTTAAGCCAGCTCCTTGCTTGTTGATGCCGCCTGATCTTCAGAAACGGCGTGTCACGCAGCATAACGATTGTAGGGTGGCAAGCATCAACACCCTTGACTGCGATCCGATCCCCGTCAGCCTCAACTACATTAACGGTATGTACTGGGTCGGCATGAACATGTCTTGGATGGTGCTCGTCGACGGTCGCGGCAGCTGGATGCTCGTGGAGGTCTACACCTGGCAATTGATCCCCCTTCCTTCAATTAACACTGCACTGCTTTGGCACCACGGCCCAGAATACTCGGAATCTTACGGTAGCCAAGATGATACGATGTTTGATTTTCTCAAGGTTGTAATCTGCCAAGTGCCCACAAGATCTGTGAATTATAAAGACTTCAGGCTAATTGTGTTCTTCAACCGCGGTGTCGCCTATTTGACATGTCACTGTGGTAAGTGGATAAATCTGAACGTCCATCGCAGGATCATACATCCTCCATGGTTCTTTGATGCCATTGAACACAAGGGCTTTCATTTACGTTGCCGACTCCTTCTATGGTTGGATGTATTGCTGGCCTACTCCAATCATCGCTACAAACGGCTGTTACAGTAGTATGTTACTTTCCTATGATATCATGATGGCTTGCTTATACTACTGTCAACATTTGCTAAAAAAATATTCATGCTCATAACATGTTGTTCTTAAGATTGACTAAATCAAGAGCCCTTTTTTATTTGACTCCAACTTGATATGATGTTGTAGGCCGCCTAGTGTCCCTATACTTCCTAATCCCAGAACCTTTCAAAGAAAAGCGGCATGGCAGGTTCAGGTGGTTCCTGGCTCGATCAGACGACGGTGAAAGATTGATGATCATTCGCACATACCGGACGCGTTGTTTCGCGAAATACAATCACAGTCATTACAACGTCTTTGAGCAGGATCCCGGCTTCTCTAGGCCTTCAGGAATTTTGGACTGGAGGCTGGTAAGTAGCCTTGGTACACGCTCTCTGTTTGTCGGACTGAATTATCCGATTAACCAGGAGATAACCGATGACAAGGATCATGATGGCAGCGCGGTTTCGTTCATCAGGCAAAACTGTGTGTACACAGCGTACCATGCATCTCTACATGCACCATACCCTGATATGTGCCGCCACGCTCTGCAGCCCAAAGTAGGAGAGGGAGTCGCAAGTATCAGACTTCGACCTGCTGGCTGGAGTTTCCCCCGTCAGGCACCCAGCTGGTTCAGGCCGTCAGCCAATCTCCACAGCTTGATAAATAGTAATGTCTAACTGAGCTAGTTAGTTAGATGCGTACACTTGGTGTAGTAGGATCTTTATTTAGTTTGATGCATACACTTGTTCTTTTTTGGTAGCCCTTTTGTAATGATGGCTGATGTTTGGTTTGGAAGAGAGAGCTGCGTCTTCACTCTTCTGGCCTGCTTACTGCTTTTGTTGCACCACCAGCCCTGGTTGCTGCTGCTGCTGTTTTCAATGTACAATCAGTAGTATATTTCGTCTATTGGTTGAATAAATGTGTTGTTAGAACAATAAACACAATGTTTTGGAAGTCATGGCACGGTTCGATCCTTTAGTTCCCCGTACCGTACGTAGCGCATACTAATTTTCATACGAAACACATTTTCCACTTGTTGGTAACATGCAACCCACTGATGAAGGCCCAATAGAGAAGCCCATAATTAACAGGAAGGGAGGCTCTCACATGAATCCGGCCCAGTTAGATGCTCAAGGTCCCCTAAACATAAATAAATAAATAAATAAAGCAAAATGCTCATGCACCAGTTCTTTGGGGAAATAGGTAGCCAAGTATTTCTTTTTGAAGAATACCCAAGCTAGGCCTATTTGTTTTCTCCGAATTACTGGGCTGCAAATCTTTCAAGACGAGGAGGGATGCATTCCGGCCTGGCTTAAGAGTATGGTCAATGTCTGTTAAAAGTAATATCAAAAGGGGTTGAAAATTCCAAAAAAATTATAGCAAATGGGATATAAGTTTCTTTTTTTGTTTTTGTTCTTCACTAATATCTTATACGTATTTCATTAGATTTAACATGACATAGTACTAATTTATTTTTAAATTTGTTTTAGTATGGCTATTAATTTTTGGATTAAGAATATTTCATTCCCCGGCAAAAATTTGCGAATTTTCAAAAGTTCCCACATATTTAGTTAATTTTTTGACCCTGGTACTGACCAGAAAATGGCCAGCAATTCTAAAAATGGAAAACGGGCTGCAATAAATTCCATATGAATTAGAAAATGAGTAAAAATTATAAAAATAATAGCAAATGGGTTGTACACGCCACAGATTTCGAGGCTGACTTGTTTACGCAAGGCTTTGTCAGTGAACACACGATTCTAGCAGTAGTGACTGTTCGATGTCCATCCAACGGCCGACGTGCTTCTTCAATCTCTGATCTTCCTGCTCCAGCCGCCTAAACTAGCGCCGGCGGGACTTCCTGCTCCCTCCTCTTGTGGCCCACTGTGATGCCGTGCGGGCTTCCCTGGCTCACCCTACTCCCTTCGCTGGCCTGGCCGCACGCAATCAACTGCCTCCTTATTACGCAAAAAAATGATTCCTCCCACTGACATCTGGGGTGCACCGGTTGGGAGGCTGACCTGTGGGCCTACTAAGTTGACGCGTATGCAGGGCTTGTCAATTTAGTCAACAAACGATTCTAGCAACAATAACCGTTGGATTTGAATCGAACGGTCCTGCTGCTTCTTCAATCGCTACTCTTCTTGCACCAGCCGCCCAAACCAGCGCCGGGGAGACCGCCTGCTCCTGCCTCTAATGGTCTGCTGTGCTGCCGTTGAGGCCTCATCGCCCCCTACTACTCCCATCGCTAGCCAGGCCCTGCGGCGACGGCAACCTCACACCGCAGCTGAACTAGTGAACCCTCGTACTCATCTCCGCGTGGGTATCCACTGCCACGTCTTCCCCGGCACCGCGTCGTCCCCTTCCTAGGCCTCGCCGTCGTCCACCGCCATGGTGCTCTCGGCGCGGCATGGTCAACGTCGTCAACGACATTCCATCCGAAAAGTACTGTACGTGGAGAGGCTGACAGCTGGGTCCACGGCCACAACCCAGTTTTTTTGTGATTTTCCAAGTAAGTCGCTTTGTCAGGCCTGTTGGGCTGCAAATCTTTCAAGACGAGGAGAGCTTTCATTCGGCTGGCCGAGAAAATGGCCCATTAGTAATGAGAAATGGGCTGTACATTTTTAAAACACATCAAACCAGCAATTAGTTTCAAATATCTTTTTTTTATTTCGAGATTTTAAATTACATTAATTTTTATGCGTGGAGAATTTGTTGGATTTTATATTGATATACATTTATTTTTAAAATCAGTTTGAATGTGAGTCAAAATTTCGGGATTAAAAATAGTTCGGACCACACCGAAATATGCAAAATTTTGTATAATTTTTTAATCGTGGCCACAATATGGGCTGTAATGCTAACAAAAAGAATATAGTCTCCAAAAAAACATTAATAATTAGGAAATGGGCTGTAAATTATTAGAAATAATGGAAGATGGGCTGTATGCTGTTTTCCACAGATTTGAGGCTTTCCTAAAAAAGGTTGACGCACAAGCAGTGACTGTTGGATGGCCATCCAACGGCCATCGTGCTTCTTCAATCTCTGCTCTTCCTGCTCCAGCCGCTCAAACAAGCGCCGGCGGGACTGCCTGCTCCCTCGTCCCTGCGGCCGGCTCTGCTGCCGCGCAGGCCTCACCGCCCCACAGTACTCCCATCGCTGGCCTAGCCATCCCTCTACTCACCCACACCTGCTGTTATTCTCCGGCGACGGCAGACGAACCAGTAAACCCGCATACAGTCGTACTCCCCTCCGCGTGGGAAACAACTGCCGAGTCTTCCCTACCTCAGTGTCCTTCCCTTCCTAGGCCTCGCCGTCGTCCACCGCCCTGGTGCTCTCGGCGCGGCCTGGTCAACATGGTCAACGACCGACATGCATCTGAAGTGGACTATACGTGGAGAGGCCGACAACTGGGTCCATGGCCGCACGCAAGGAAATGCCTCCTTGTTATGCGCAAAATAATGATTCCTCCTACTGACATCAGGGACCCACCGAAAGGGCCTCTGTATTTCACGAAAAAAATGTTACCGCCGCTGACAGCTCGGACCCACCAGCTATATCTTCCCAGCAAGGAAGTGCCTCCTTATTACGCACAAAAAAATGAATACTCCCCCTGTTAGCTGAGACCCAGTATAGTGGCAGGCTAACTTGTGGGCCTACTAAGTTGACAGGGACGGAGGGATTTGTCAACTTAGTCAATATGCACGATTCTCGCTCCAGTGACCGTACGATGTCCATCCAACGGCCGTAGTGCTTCTTTAAGCTCTTGTCTTCTTGCTCCACCCGCCCAAACCAGCACCGGTCGTGCCTCGTGCTCCTGCCTCCCGTGCCAGGCTGCGATGCGGCGGAGGCCTCACTGCCCCTACTACTCCCACCGTTGACCAGGCCATCCCTCTACTCACCCACACACCCTGTTATTCTGCGGCGACGGCAGCCTCACACCGCAATGAACCAGTGAACCCTCGTACTCCTCTACGTGTGGGCATCCACTGTCGTGTCTTCCCCGGCTCCGCGTCGTCCCCTTCCTAGGACTCGCCGTCGTCCATCGCCCTAGTGCTCTCGGCGTGGCGTGGTCAACGTGGTCAAGGAATGGCTTCCGTCGGACGTGGACTGTACGTGGAGAGGCTGACAGCTGGGTCCACGGCCACAGTAAGGAAGTGCCACCTTATTACGTGCAAAATAATTATTCCTCCACCTGACAGCGGGGACCCACCAAACGGGCCACCATATTAAGCGAAAAAAACGTTTCCCCCCTGACTGCTGGGACCCACTAGCTACATCTTCACACGAAAGGAAGTGCCTGACAGTCAGGACCCACCTGGTCGAAGCGTACGTAGCATTGTCATTCTGGTCGCGAACGTGTACGTACATATATACTGGTGGATGTAGAGGCGCGCACGTGTTGTAGTAGAGGCGCGTACGTGTCGTAGTAGATGCGTGCACGTAGCATGTACACGTACGTACAACGGCCAGGGTGCAAGAAAGAAAATACGGCCACATATGTGTACATACGGGCGGGGTCTCGAATGCCTACTCGCACATACGTATGGCCAGGGCTCGTGTACATGGCTGGATTGGAATAGAGAAACAACATCGTCGTCGTGTTCATGGGGAGGGAACGGAATGCGTCGTGTTTATGGGGAGGCAACAGAATGCGTCATGTTCATCGGGAGGCAACGGAACGCGTGGGAGCCAACCGGCTGGGTCGGAACGGAATGCGTGGTCGTGTTCATCGGGAGGGCTTGGACGGAATAGGCGATGGAAATGAGGCCTAGCGTACCGCACAACAGAGGAAACGGACCTCCAACGTTCAGAATGGGGTCCTGTTGATCGGGAGGGGTCTGGCGTACCGCAAAACGGAGGGAACGGACCTCCTACGGTCGAAACGGGGGTCCTGTTGATCGGGAGGGGTGTGGTGTACCGCAAAACAGACGAAACAGACTTGTGTTGGAGCGCTATGGTTGAAACAGGGGTCCTGTTCATCGGGAGGGGTGTGGCGTACCGCAAAACGGGACTCCACAGGATACTGTTCATCGTCACCGTCGACCTCCTCCAGCCTCCACGGGCTCCTGTTCATCCTGCCTCCACCGCGCGCTACTCCACTGGCTACTGTTCAACCACCCCTCCACGGGCACCCCTCCACCGTCTACTGTTCATCCGGCCCTCCACACCACGGGGTCCTGTTCAACCACCCCTCCACAGGCACCCCTCCACCGTCTACTGTTCATCCAGCACTCCACCACACCACGGGGTCCTGTTCATCCAAAGGCAACGCCACCGCTCATTGTTCATCCACCCCCACGCAATGCTCATTGTTCATCCAATCGATCGGCTTTAGTTAGCAGCAGTAGCGAAGGAATCGCTCGATCGGGTTCAGTTAACAGCCATCGATCGATCGCTCGGGTTCAGTAACGCGTAGCCTGCAGTGCAATCGCTCGGGTTCAGTTAGAGCCCAACGCCCCGCTCGGTTTTAGTTAGAGCCAACGCCTCGCACACACGCGCGTATGTATACGAGAGAAATGCGCATCGCTCGGCCCCCGACCTCCCACCATAACCGGGAACTCCCCGAAATTTTCCTCGCCCTCGCTTCTACCACGGTTTTTCCATCATGGACGGCCCAAAGAATGTCATGCAGCTGCCTCTCCGGCCCGCACATGACGAAAAGCCCATTTTCTGTCATGATTTTTTGTCACAGAAGTAGGAGCCCACCACATCTATGATGATACCGGGATTTGTCACAATTATCGTCATAGAAGTGTCATATGTATGACAGAAAAAATTTCCGTTTGGCCCAAAATGTCACGGATGTGTCTTTTTTTGTAGTGGTAGTTGCAAGTTGATGCCCCTTGAGATGCCGACATTGAGGGGCACTCGGATTTTGTCCTGTGAGCAAGTAAGTGATGAGTTTGAACACGTAGTAAATGCATTCTAAAGAATACTTCTGTGTCCATTTCCTAATTCTCCCGCTGCCCACTGTTTCACATGTTAGGCTTGGCGCTAGTGGAGATTGGCTTGCATATGTACAGGAGGGTACCAACATCAATTTGCACAACAGTTACAACGGTGACACCATTCCCGTAGAACCTTTGTCCAACATTGGGATAAGCCATGCAACAGGCCATCGTCTGAATTGGTACGATGGAACCACGGTGAGATTGAAGAAGATAGCAATCTTGGAAGCCCTGATAAGGTCGTCCGCCAACCAAAATTACACTCTCATCGCGGTGTTCGACATCGAGATTGCTTTCACGAACCCTGCACATGGTGGTCAAAGGTGGACCATGCTGTCTGCGGCCGATTTGTTGCTGTACGAGTACGATGACGTTGTGCTCCTTTCTAACCGCAGCTTCGCGGTGACAAACCAGGGGACTTGTTTCGTATGGGACACATCCTATGGTATACTCCCTCGCTTCCAGTTTATTTGTTTTGAATTTTTTGTTTTATAAGTTTCAAATTCAAATTTAGATCTCCCGATCACATGTTGAGATTACATTGTCCATTAAATAGTTGCGTGCATGTACTAGTAAGAAACAAATCTCAAGTTTGGCACGAGTTCATGCAACGGTAGCACCACAAGGCCTGGTGCAGGAGTTACATTTCCCTCTCAGCGCCCTTGGGACTGAGCTTCAGCGCCTTACTACACCTGCCTTTGAGTCAATAACATGTGTACCCGATAGATGGCTGGTCCACATGTAATGCTCCCGAAGGCAGAGGGGTAGTGGCGCCGAGAGGGGTGAGCTACAGGTCGGGGGATGTGTGGTGTCATGGGTTCGAGAGGCATTGTGGGAATCATGTGTGGCTGTGGTAGAAACTTGATGCTCGCCGTATTTCAGGTGGCCCAGATGTCATGCACACAGAGGAAGAGGGGTGGTGCGACCCGAGAGGGGTGAGGCGCACGTCGGGGGACGTAGTGCCGTGGGTTGGAGCGGCGTCGTGGGAATCGCGAGTGGCAGTGGATGAAACATGATGGTCGTCGTAGTTGAACTTCCATGGACAAGTTGTCATGTATACGGACACGTGCATTGCATACCGATCATTGGAAGGAATAGTAGAGAAAACTAGGCGGATAAATAGTACCTTATAGTCAAGTGGACAGATGTCTACTACACAACCTTCTTATTGTAGACGTTGTTGGGCCTCCAAGTGCAGAGGTTTGTAGGACAGTAGCAAATTTCCCTCAAGTGGATGACCTAAGGTTTATCACTCCGTAGGAGGCGTAGGATGAACATGGTCTCTCTCAAGCAACCCTGCAACCAAATAACAAAGAGTCTCTTGTGTTCCCAACACACCCAATTGAATGGTAAATTGTATAGGTGCACTAGTTCGGCGAAGAGATGGTGATACAAGTGGTATATGGATGGTAGATATAAGTTTTTGTAATCTATAAATATAAAAACAGCAAGGTAAATAATGATAAAAGTGAGCGTAAACGGTATTGCAATGCGTTAAAACAAGGCCTAGGGTTCATACTTTCACTAGTGCAAGTTCCCTCAACAATAATAACATAATTGTATCATATAACTATCCCTCAACATGCAACAAAGAGTCACTCCAAAGTCACTAATAACGAAGAACAAACGAAGAGATTATGGTAGGGTACGAAACCACCTCAAAGTTATTCTTTTCAATCAATCCGTTGGGCTATTCCTGTCGGAGTAAGTGACCATGGGTGGCCTAGCCGGCTCCCCCTGGCCTTTCTGAAAAAAATTACGAGCCGATCCGGCTCTCAAGAATCCAAGACATGGGGCCGCTTTCGCCTGGCTGGCTGTCTCCGAGGCCGGCTATTGGAAGGCGGCCCGACTTCAGCCCTCATGAAGAAAGCCGCGGGAGGGCCGGCTCCAAGGAGCCGGCTGCGAGAAGGCCGACTCCAAGGAGCCGGCTCCCATAAAGCGGTCAAGACCGTACCCTCAAAGTATGCATCCACATAACAGCGATGTGACGGGGCGTGGCTACAGTGAAGCCTGCCACCCCCGAATCCCGGAGCGCGCCTGGCACAGTGCGCCGTACGGGTGGCCATGACCCGTCCGGCGCAGCACTGTTGCCACATTGACCCTGATGTCATCCACGACGGGCTACCAGTACGGCCCACGGGCGGTGGGCCCCTACCGGCAGAGAGACACCCGAAGGCGGCCTGGCCTCCCCCAGTCGGCCCAAGACAGAGCCGGCTCTCTCTAGCCGGCTTGCCACCCCCTCGAAGGGGACGCCCCATTAAGAAGACAAGACGCGGTGAGGCTATAGTGGTCACCCGCCGGACGGCAGCACTGTAGCCACGCTTACCTCGGCGAAGCCCTCGTCACCAAGATTGAGCAACAGTACCCAGCCACCGACAAGGCCCTGGACGGTGGGGCCTGCCTGTCGACCAGGGAGCCGGCAGCCGGCGGGACCCACTTGCCGGCGGGCCCCAGCAGCCGGCGGGACCCACTAGCCGGCGGGCCCCAGCAGCCGGTGCAGAAGCCGGAGAGCGCAGACACAAACGGCTGGGCCCCGTGCCCAGCCGGATTACCATTGTACCCGCGGGGGGTATGCCTATAAAAACCCCCCGGGGCATCCATGCAAAGAGAGATTAATCCCTGCTAGTTTTAGACACCAGGTAGGGAGGAGAAGAGAGCAAGCAGAGCCCTTCTACCTCCTCTCGCCAAACAGCTCAAGGAGCATCATGTAGCTACTTGTTCATCTAGTGATCATGCGGAGACCCTGTAGAGCAGCAGTAGGGGTGTTATCTCCACGGAGAGCCCCGAAGCTGGGTAAGATTCACCGGCGTGCATGTCTTCGCCTCATCCCGTTTCCAGGCACCGGCGATGTTTTACTGGCTCCCACAATGATAAGCCACCCGTTGGCATATGTGGCACCTACCACCCGACATTTGGCACCCACCGTGGGGCCAGGTGCACCGCCGTCCGAAGACCTGCTCTGAACGGGAACCCTCTTTCTCCCCCGCGAGCGTAGCCAGCCCGGCACACCCGATGGCGCTTGCCACGACGCGCTGCAAGGCATCACCAACGCCTGCGCAGCGAGCAGCCTCGCTGATCTCCTCGACAAGACCCTCATCTCCGACGAGCTCGCCTCTGACGCGGGCACCGACCACCTCGTCAACCTCCTCGGCTGGCTCCATGTCTCCGGCGAGCCTGCTATGGACTTGGAGTCAGTTGGCTCCACCGACCCGATGCCTGTCGACTCCGACACGGCCTCATTCGACACCTTCCCCACCAACATCATGATCTACAACGACCCGCTTCCCCGAGCCGATGGCTGCGACGCTGTCACCACCGAGGTGATGGTCATCGGCCATGACGGCGCTGCTGACGAGAGCGCCCACGACGCCCGGCACGCGGCAGTCCACGACTTGTCCATCCCCCTCCCGGCCGACGCCGACGCTGAAGCACTGGAGGCTCGCCGCCTCGCCCTCCTCGCAGAGGGCCGGAAGTTGGTTTCCATGAGACGCCTCGATGAGGCCCACCGACGCGAGGCCGACCGCGCCGCCTTTGGCACGCCGCCCCCAGGCGGGCCCAGCTGGGTCGGCGTTGTCAGACAGCGCGGCGCTGTCGTTGCCGACACGTTAGGAGTTGACCGCCCAGTATACGCCACTCCACTCGAGAACCTGCGCGCCGCCCAGGAGGCCGTAGACAAGCTAGACGGACTGGGGGCCGAAGAACTCCCCCACATGACCCAACGCATCCAGTAGCTGATCGGTGCAGCCGCGCAGCGGCACGAAGCCGACGCCCGCGCAGAAAGCCCTCCCCCGCGCCGAGATCACGGCGTGACGTCCCGGACGCCGACTGCGGGTAGAGACCGCACGCGGCGCGAGAAAGCGCCGGCTGCCAGCCGAAGCCAAACCCAGATCTCCATCGAGCGAGACGCAGAAGGCCACCCTCGGGCCGTAGAGTGGCGGGGCAACCCGCCTCCGCCCCGGCCCTGTGGAGAGAGATATCCGACCCGCCACCTGTTGCGCATCCAACACTCAGCGGCCGGCTAGGTCGCCACGAAGGAGTCGGCGAGAACGACGCCCGCCATCGGATCGACCGCCTGGCACGATCCTTGGCGCTGGAAGAAGAAGACGATGTCGGTCCGCCTTGCTTCGGCCCCCGCATCCGCGACGAGCCCTTCCCCAAAGGGTTCTCGCTCCCAAGAGACACGCCCAAGTACAACGGCTCCGTGAAGCCGGAAGATTGGTTGATCGACTACTCCACGGCGGTTAGCATAGCCAACGGCAACCGGCACGTTGCCGTGAAGTACGTACCCCGCATGCTGTAAGGTACGGCGCGGACCTGGCTCAACAGCCTCAAACCACACAGCGTCAACAGCTGGCTAGATTTCACGGAAGCTTTCATCCGCAACTTCAGCAGCACCTACAAGCGGGCTCCCAAGCCCAGACAGCTCTCCTTGTGCGTACAAGGCCCCGCCGAGTCAAATCGCGACTACCTCACGCGTTGGGCCGAGCTCCGCAACTCTTGCGAAGGGGTGCACGAGGTGCAAGCCATAGAATACTTCACAGTCGGGTGCCGAGAAGGCACCCTCCTCAAGCACAAGCTTCTCTGCGACGAGCCGACTACCCTCGATGAGCTTCTGGACATAGCGGACAAGTACGCCACCGCCGACTCCTTGATGAAGACCGATCTCCGGGTAGACACGTCCGGAAAAGTACTCAACCCGGCGCCCAGGACGCCATCTGGGGATTCCGGCCGACGCCCACACTCGAACGACCACAAGCGCAAGGGCCCCGCGCCGCCTCCCGCCAGTCGGCAGGTGGCCACAGTCGAAGACGTGCCGCCCGAAGGGCGGCCCGCGCCCAAGAAACCCAAGGGCGGCAGGCCAGCTTGGCAGCCGGCCTTCTCCTACGAGCAAACTCTCGACGCCCCGTGCAAATTCCACAGCGTCGCGAAGCCGTCCAACCACACAACCCGGAAGTGCCATTGGCTCACCCGAATCTCCAAAGGCGAAGGGCTCGCGCCGCCTCCGCCAGCCAACCCGCCGCCTCCGGTTCCGCCGCCGCCGGCCGTTCGGCCCGCAGTCGGAGCCATGCATGATGAGTTCCCCGACGAGCATGCCGCCTATATCATCTTTACAAGCCAGCCTGAAGACCGACGCAGCAAACGCCGAGAGAACCAGGAAGTCAGCATGGTTGCTGCCAACCCCGCCGAGCACATGCACTGGTCAGAAAAACCTATCAGCTGGAGCCGGGCCGACCACCCAGAGGTGATGCCATCTCCCGGCGCTTATGCGTTGGTTCTGGATGCCACCCTTGCAACAGAAAGACGCGCCGCCCGCTTCTCCTGTGTGTTGATAGATGGCGGGAGCAACATCAACATCTTGTACCGCGACACCCTGGAGAAGCTGAACGTCAAGACGAAGCAACTCATGCGTACTCGGACAGTGTTCCATGGCATCGTACCCGGCCTGTCCTGCGCCCCCATTGGCAAGATCAAGATTGATGTACTTTTTGGGGACAAGGAGCATTTCCGCCAGGAAGCGATCTGGTTTGAAGTGGTGGACCTGGAGAGCCCTTACCATGCATTGCTTGGCCGACCTGCCTTGGCCAAATTCATGGCAGTTCCCCACTATGCATACCTCAAGATGAAGATACCAAGTACCAAAGGCGTCATCACCGTAGCCGGCGATTACAAGAAGTCCTCTGAGTGCGCAGCAGCCAGCAGCCGGCTGCCCGAGTCCCTTGTGATTGCCGAAGAAAAGAAGATGTTGGACCGAGTCGTGGCCATAGCTGGCAAGCAGTCGGCCTTGTCCCCCGATCCCAAGGAGCATGATGCTCAAGGATCTTTCCAGCCGGCCAAGGAGACGAAGAAGATACCTCTTGACCCCAAGCACCCAGAGAGGTTTGCCGTCATCGGGGGAAAACTAAACAGCAAATAGGAAGGCGAGCTCGCCGATTTCCTCCATGAGAATCGGGACATCTTTGCATGGTCCCCCAAGGACATGTCGGGCATTTCGAAGGATTTCGCCGAGCACAAACTACACGTCCGATAAGACGCAAAGCCAGTCAAACAACCCCTCCGCCGACTGTCGGAGGAGAAACGCAGGATTGTGGGAGAGGAGATAGCCCGGCTTCTGGCAGCCGGCT
This sequence comes from Triticum urartu, assembly GCF_003073215.2. Classification (NCBI taxonomy): domain Eukaryota; kingdom Viridiplantae; phylum Streptophyta; class Magnoliopsida; order Poales; family Poaceae; genus Triticum; species Triticum urartu. The sequence goes on along the minus strand of NC_053027.1, from coordinate 160,832,960 downwards.
TCATTATGGAAGTTTTCTTTCCAGAGTGGCTCGCCAACCCGGTCCTCGTGCTAAAGAAGAACAACAAGTGGCGCATGTGTATAGACTACACGAGCCTCAACAAGGCCTGCCCCAAAGATCCCTTTGCCCTGCCAAGGATTGACCAAGTGATAGACTCCACGGCCGGATGCGAGCTGTTGAGTTTCTTGGATGCTTACTCAGGGTATCACCAGATAAAGTTAAATCCGGCAGACTGCCTGAAGACCGCCTTCATCACGCCATTCGAAGCCTTCTGCTACCTGACTATGACATTCGGCTTGAGAAATGCCGGTGCCACTTTTCAGTGTTGCATGCAGAAGTGCCTCCTCAAGCAACTCGGCAGAAATGCCCACGTCTACGTAGACGACATTGTGGTGAAGACGGAGAAGCGCGGCACCTTGCTGGAAGACCTCAAGGAAACATTTGAGAACCTACGCCGGTTCCAAATCAAGCTTAACCCCGGGAAATGCATGTTCAGAGTACCAGCCGGCCAGCTCCTAGGCTTCCTGGTCTCCGAACGCGGCATCGAATGCAGCCTAGTAAAGATCAAGGCCATTGAGAGAATGGTGATTCCCACCAAACTTCGAGACGTCCAGAAGTTTACCGGATGCTTGGCCTCCCTGAACCACTTCATCAGCCGGCTCGGAGAGAAAGCTCTTCCTCTCTACCGCCTCATGAAGAAGACCAACCACTTCAAATGGCGGCGCCGACTGAGAAAGAGCCCATGCTCCTCTACATTGCCGCAACCAGCCGGGTGGTCAGCACCGTCATTGTAGTCCAACGCCCAGAAGAAGGCCGAGCCCAGCCGGTCCAGAGGCCGGTGTACTATTTGAGCGAGGTACTATCTGCCTCGAAGCAGAACTACCCACACTACCAAAAGATGTGTTATGGCGTATACTTCGCCGCCAAGAAGCTGAAGCCCTACTTCCAAGAGCATCCCATCACGGTCGTATGCACCGCCCCGCTGGCCGAAATCATAGGCAGCCGGGATGCATCCGGCCAGGTGGCGAAATGGGCCATCGAGCTGGCCCCTTACGGGATCTTCTACCAGCCTCGCACCGCCATCAAATCCCAAGCATTGGCCGACTTCCTCGTCGACTGGGCCGAGACCCAGTACCTGCCGCCGGCTCCCGACTCCACTCATTGGCGCATGCACTTCGATGGGTCCAAGATGCGCACCGTCTTGGGAGCCGGCATCGTCCTCACCTCTCCCAAAGGCAAAAAGCTCAGATACGCGCTGCAAATCCACTTTGCCGCCTCCAACAACGTGGCCGAGTATGAGGCGCTCATACACGGGCTCCAGGTTGCCAAAGAACTCGGCATTCGCCGGATCCTATGTTATGGCGACTCGGACTTGGTGGTCCAGCAATCATCCGGCGACTGGGATGCCAAGGACGCAAATATGGCAAGCTACCGCTTGCTCGTTCAGCAAATCAGTGGGTATTTTGAAGGATGCGAGTTCCTCCATGTACCGCGAGCCGACAACGAGCCAGCTGATGCTCTGGCTCGAATAGGCTCCACCCGGCAAGCAATACCAACCGGCATCTCTCTACAACGCCTCCTCAAGCTGTCTATCAAGCCGTCTCCAGCGTCCGATTCCATCTTCATGCCACCTGACCCCGACGCGGCCGGGTCCAGCTCGAAGAACCAAGTAGGTGGCCCGGGGATTTCGATAGTCGGCCAGGGGGTATCAGCAGGCGGCTCGAGGACTTCCGTAGTTACGCCCGACCCGGGGACTGCCTCACCCGGCGCGGGGACTGCGGTAGTCAGCCCGGAGACTACACCAACACAACAGGCGGCGGCTGACTCCAGCATTTCACCGCCCAGCCCGCCCGCCCTGGTCGCAGTAGCCGTTTTGGCAATAGAAGAAGTCGCAGCTCCATCATGGGCTCAATCCATCCTCAACTTCCTAATAAACCAAGATCTGCCGACTGACGAAGTAGAGGCAAGACAAGTCCAACGCCGAGCCGGAGCATACACAATTGTCAACAGAGAGCTCGTCAAGCGCAGTGTCACTGGAGTCCTCCAGCGATGCGTCGAGCAAGAGAAGGGCATTGCAATCCTCAAAGACATCCACCAAGGAGAATGCGGCCACCATGCGGCCTCAAGATCACTCGTCGCCAAAGCCTTCCGCCATGGTTTCTTTTGGCCGACTGCTTTGGATGACGCCAAGGAGTTAGTTAAACATTGCAAAGGGTGCCAACTCTTCAGCTCCAAGCAACACATGCCAGCTTCAGCACTCAAGACCATTCCCCTCACTTGGCCCTTCGCCGTTTGGGGACTGGACATGGTGGGCCCATTCAAGACGGTGCGCGGCGGCATGACACATCTGCTTGTCGCCGTGGACAAATTCACCAAATGGATGGAAGCAAAGCCGATTAAGATGCTGAATGGGCCGACTGCCGTCACATTTATCGCAGATATAACAACTCGGTACGGCGTGCCACACAGCATCATCACGGACAATGGCACAAATTTCGCCAAGGGAGCCTTGGCACGTTTCTGCGCGACGCAAGGCATCCGGTTGGATCTAGCATCCGTCGCCCACCCGCAGTCAAATGGCCAGGTCAAGTGAGCCAACGGCCTCATCCTTTCCGGCATCAAGCCCCGACTGATCGTACCACTGGAGCGTTCAACTGGTTGTTGGCTCGATGAGCTGCCGGCTGTCCTTTGGAGTCTGCGCACTACACCAAACAAGTCAACCGGCTTCACCCCTTTCTTCCTCATGTATGGTGCCGAGGCGGTCATCCCAACTGACATCGAGTTCGACTCGCCTTGAGTAACCATGTACACAGAAGCGGAGGCCAAGGAAGCACGAGAAGACGGCGTCGACCTGCTGGAAGAAAGCCGGCTGTTAGCCCTCAGCCGATCCGCCATCTATCAGCAGGGCCTGGGCCGCTACCACAGCCGGAAGGTCAAGCCAAGATCCTTCCAAGAGGGCGATCTTGTGCTCCGGCTGATCCAGCGAACAGCCGGCCAGCACAAGCTCTCGGCCCCTTGGGAGGGCCCCTTCATCATCAGCAGAGCCTTAGGCAACGACTCCTACTACCTGATCGACGCGCAGAAGCCGAAGGCACGAAAGAGAGACGACTCCGGCAAGGAGTCGGAACGACCATGGAACGCCAACCTCCTCCGAAGGTTTTACAGCTGAAATGCAGCATGTATCACGCTAGCTTTTGTACTAAGTACGAGACAATAGCGCACCCGAGGAGAGCTCGGGGACCGCCACCTTTTGTCTATAAATGAAAAGTATCATGCTTATGGCCTTGTCATTTGCATTCACTTTTTCCGTTCGGCACCGGGTTCGACTAGTCGGCCCGGGGACTACCGCCTGGAGTTATATTAGAAGTCCTACCTGCAGTCAGACAAGTAGTGTGCCGGCTCCCAAGCCTTCTCTTGCCAAAAGTCGCAGTTCGAAGAACCGGCTGTCCGGCTGGCAAGAGTTAAGGGCAGGAACGGGTGCCCACACGAAAAACGGCTAGGGACTAACGGACTAATATAACAAAAGCCGGTTTTTCTCCCACCGCCGACCGACTACCAGAGTAGCCGGCCGGCCGGCTTCCATTCACCTCGCTCCAATCTAAGAAAGCTCGAGTACTTGCCTTCCCAAAAGGGGAAGGCGGCAAAGGAAACAGCCTAAGGATAAAAAGCATACGTGAATGGAAACCAAGCATGAACAAGTTAATATTTACATAAAAGACCTTCAAAAGGCCAGCATTCAACATAGTTTGGATACACCCCCAGTGGGTGGAACTGCGGAAGCTTAACAAAATTGTTCAGCAGGCAACAAGCAGGAAAAAATAAGGACGGCAGATCAAGCCGGCGGAGCGACTGACGAGCCGGGCAGGTCGGTGGAGACGGCAGTGCCGGCTGGAGGAGTGGCCGGCTGGCGCGCCTCGTTGCTGGAGGCACGGTCAGGCTGAGGCTGGCTGGCTGTTCCACCAGCTGGCTCGACGTCTTCGCTTTCCTCTCCTTCGTCGTCTTCGCCTTCGTCGCTGGAGGCGATCTCTTCTGCCGAGTCTTCACCTGCCGCCGGGTCCAGCCCGAACCACTCCTCCGGCTGGGCAACGCCGTCATCATTAATCTCAGGAGCGAAGACACTGATGTCAGTACACTCGGCGATTGTCGATGCGCGCTGAGCGATAGCCGGCCGCACCTCCGCTAGCTCTTCGTCGGCCTCCAGCCGCCAGGTGCGCAGCTGGTCCAGGTTCAGCCCCGGATACCAAGCTCGGACGAACTCCAGCGCCCGCCCAGCTCCAAGCCGGGCCGCCGACACCTTCCAGGCCTCGAAGCGGCCAACGGCAACCTCCAACCAGTCGGCAGTCCAACTCGGGGTGCGGGGAATCGTCTCGCTTGGCCAGAGGGCGGCCAACACCTGCGCTCCGGCGCGCTGGAGGCGGCGGAGCATACGATGAGCCGGCTGCAGCCGCGCTTGGACCGCCAAGAGTTGCTCTTCGAGCGACCGACTCGCGTCCGGCGCAACTTCAGCCCCCGCCTGCCGGCGCGCTTCGCGATGGCCCTCGATGGTTTGGGCGGCGAAGACGGAGTAGCCAGGAAAGTAGTCTGCACAAAGAATAAAAAGAAGCTCAAGTCAAAACACAAGTCAGGCGGCAAGGGGCGGGCAAGGAGCGAGGAAAGCGGCTTACCGTCGATCAAATCCTCAATACGGCCGAAGCCTTCATTCAGCGCTTGCCTCGTCTCAGCCCAGCCCGCCGCTTCAGTCTCAAACACGGCCTTCAGGGCGGCTTCGTTATACTGCGCCTTCTTCAGAGCCGCCTTGTGGCTCTCCTCCTGGTCAGCCAGCTTCTTGTCCAGGCGGTCACGCTCCAGGACCAAGGCGTCGTACTCAGTTTCCTTGGCGCGAAGGGCGGCCTGCGCCTCGCTGAGCTGCCCCCTCAAGTCGGCATTGGCTTCTGCGAGCACGAAAGACAAAAGAAAAACCAGTAAGGTGAAGTCGTCAGGAAAGATCCGACCTGACTGCTTAGCAGTCGGCCCGAATCTCGGGGACTACACCCAGTGGGTGCGCTGACGCGACCCCACAGGAGATGAACGAAACTAAGTACGTACTCCGGCTGCTGATCAGGTCTTCGGTTCTCCGACCCAGCTCCTGAGCCTGGGAGTTGAAGGCGGCAGCGCGGAGGTTATGATACTCCTCGAAGATTAGACAGGAGGCGAGAATAAGGTAGTCGTCAAGGAAGATCCGACCCGACTGCTCAGCAGTCGGCCCGAATCTCGGGGACTGCAACCAGTGGGTGCGCTGACGCGCCCCCACGGAAGAAATCAAGAGAACAAAACAACCAAAAATAGAAGACTCACTTGGATGACGGCCCGTGTCGCAAGGAACGCCTGGGTGTATTGCTGCAACGAGGCGGCTTGGGCCTGAAGCCGGTTCCGAATCTCTTGGGCCGCCACATTCAGCTCGCCCGTCCCGCCGCTGGGAGTCCACTCGGATGTGCCGGTGCTGGCCGCCTCCAAGGCCTCTGCCGTCCGGCTGGCACCCGTAGCCCGATGCGGCTCCGGCGCAGCGGTGCCTCCCCCTGCGCGCTGGCGCATTGCCGGCTGCACCTCGAGGCCGGCTCCTGCTTCCGGCTCACCCCCAGCCGGCTGCTCTGGCGCCGCAGCCGACAGGCCGCCTTGTCCCGCTCCGGTTGGCGCTGCCGGCGGCGCCCTCTCCACGAAGATCACGGAGTCCTCCCTCCGCTCCATCACCGGTGGTTCTTAGTCGAACTCCTCCGGCGAAGGCACAGGAATGTTGGGGGCCACGGCGCGGAGGGGAATGGCTAGCAGCGGAGGCTGATTGTGCGAAGCCTCCGCCTCTGTCTCCGCAGCTTCCGCCTCCGCCCGGGCCTTGGCTACTGCATCGGCCTGCTCCTTCATTGCCTGGGCGGCCCTTCGCTCCGCAGCCTCCCGCTCCTCCCGCGCCTCTCACGCGTTCCGCTCCGTGGCCTCCCTGAGGTCGGCGCGGGGATCCACGCGGCGGGAGCCTGAGGACCCTCTAGTCGGCCCGACTACGGAGCCGCCCGGACCCCGCTCAAGGGAAAGCGGCGCCCTGTCCGGCGAGCAAAAAAAGGTTTAGAAGAGTTTTCAATCGAAAAGAAGAACAACAAAAAATGTGTATCCAAGCATTCGACGACTTACGCTAAGATCGCCTGCGGCTGCTTCACCGCCTTGCGGAAGCGGGCCGCCTTCGCGGCCGCCTCATCTCGCTTGGTCGCCGCTGTGGAAGCCTTGGACTTCTTTGGCTGGCTGCCGAAGAGGATCGACACGGCCCGGCGCTTCTGGGCGCCGCCGCCAGCAGCCGACGCGGTGGACGAGCTCGCGCCTTGATGATCAGGCGCCGGCTGGTGACGCGGGGCGACTTCGACCTCGGCATCATCCGGCCAGTCCTCGAAGCCGGCCGTGACCCCCGCGCCTCCGACCTCGTCGCTTTCCCCCACGATGGCGTCTTCCATGGCGGCCGCTCCCAAGTCCGGGTCGTCGGCGTCGTCCATCGCGCGGTCAGGGACAAGCTGGCGCTCTACCCCTACAGCCCCGGTCGTCGGCGGAAGGAGAGGGTTATGCAAAAGGCAAACCAATTGATCAAAGAGTCGGCTATCATGAGGCCGGCTACCAAAGGACGAAAAGAAGAAAGAACTTACGACGGGCGGAGGGTTGGCGCGAGAGTACGACCCCTTGCCGTACCGCCAATCCTCGGCGAGCTTACAGTTGGAGATATAGTTCACCATGTAGGAGACCTCCGCATGAGGCATCTCCCTGGTGCACAGCCGGCTTGGGTCGAAGCGGCCGCTCATCTGACAAACCATGTGAGGCCGGCTTTGGAGGGGAAGAACCCGGCGCTCCACGAAGGCGGCCACCAAATCGGCTCCGGTCAGGCCCTCCGACTGGATCATCACCCGAAGCCGGGAGACGGATGCGTTCCCGGCCTGAGACAATGACCTGGACCGGTAGCTCCATGAGGGTTGCCTCCCAGCCGGCAGGCCGGCTTCATAAGCTGGCAGGTTGACGTAGTCGCCTTGCTGTGCTACATTCTTCACGTAAAAGTATGACTTCTGCCAGAGCTTCACCGACTGGATCAGCGGGATGGGCGGGAACGGGTTGTTCTCGCCCGACCGCCTCATGGCAAGATAGGCTCCGCAGGGGGCAGGCACGCCCGCGACGACGGTGCCGAGTTTGCTCTGGAAGAATTCCGCCCAGAGCTCGAGCGAGGGGAGGACCCCAAGGAAGCCTTCGCACAGCGTGACAAAGGCCGACAGCAGCATCACCGCGTTGGGCGTGAGGTGAAGCGGCTGGAGGTTGTAGAATTCGAGGAAGGCTCGGAGGAACCTGCTCGCCGGAAGGCCGAAGCCTCGCAGGCAGTGCGAGCGGAAGATCACCCGCTCGTCCTCCTCCGGTGCCGGCAAAATCTCCTTCTTCGACGCTAGACGAACCCGAACGAAGTCCTCGCTAGGCAGGCGTCGCGTCTGGCGGAGGAACTTGACGTGGTCCTCATGGAAGTTGGAGCCATCCCACGAGCTTGACAGCGCCATGGGGCAGCGCGGCGAGAAGCAAGACAATGCGGCGGCGGAACGAAGCGACGGCGGAACGGCGCGGCAAAGAGCTGCTGCGGGGAAGAGAAGAAGAAGGAGGGCGAGAAGGGGCGGAGTGAGGGAGAGCGCGTGAGCCTCTGTCGCTCCCCCTCCTCCTCCTACTTATAGACCGCGCGGCGGAGCCGAGGAGGCGCGGCGTGGGGGAACGTGGGGATCAACTGCGCCCACTCCCCCACGTCCCGCGATTATTATGCCTTGATGGCAGAATAAAACCGCCGCGGGAAGGCGAGCGGTCCATGTGGGCCGCGGAAGATCCGCGTTCGGACCGAAGCCTGCGAGTGGCGGGCCCGGGCCTGCGGCGGCGTCCCGTCGCGCGTGTACGTGGGCAGGATTTCCAGGCCACGTGGCCCGCGTTCCCGCCTACGAGAAAATGGAGCTTTTCCAAAGACGGCGCGCACAAGCAAAGCTGGCCCCTCAGGATAGGAAGCTGACCAAGCTTCTCGTCCCTTTATCAGCCTCGAAGCTCGCTCAGCTTCGGGGACTACTGTCGGAGTAAGTGACCATGGGTGGCCTAGCCGGCTCCCCCTGGCCTTTCTGAAAAAAATTACGAGCCGATCCGGCTCTCAAGAATCCAAGACATGGGGCCGCTTTCCCCTGGCCGGCTGTCTCCCAGGCTGGCTATTGGAAGGCGGCCCGACTTCAGCCCTCATGAAGAAAGCCACGGGTGGGCCGGCTCCGAGGAGCCGGCTGCGAGAAGGCCGACTCCAAGGAGCCGGCTCCCATAAAGCGGTCAAGACTGTACCCTCGAAGTCTACATCCACATAACGGCGATGTGACGGGGCATGGCTACAGTGAAGCCTGCCACCCCCGAGTCCCGGAGCGCGCCTGGCACAGTGCGCCGTACGGGTGGCCATGACCCGTCCGGCGCAGCACTGTTGCCACGTTGACCCTGATGTCATCCACGACGGGCTACCAGTACGGCCCACGGGCGGTGGGCCCCTTCGGGCAGAGAGACACCCGAAGGCGGCCTGGCCTCCCCCAGTCGGCCCAAGACAGAGCCGTCTCTCTCCAGCCGGCTTGCCACCCCCTCGAAGGAGACGCCCCATTAAGAAGACAAGATGCGGTGAGGCTACAGTGGTCACCCGCCGGACGGCAGCACTGTAGCCACGCTTACCTCGGCGAAGCCCTCGTCACCAAGATTGAGCAACAATACCCAGCCACCGACAAGGCCCTAGACGGTGGGGCCTGCCTGTCGACCAGGGAGCCGGCAGCCGGCGGGACCCACTAGCCGGCGGGCCCCAGCAGCCGGCACAGAAGCCGGAGAGCGTAGACACAGACGGCTGGGCCCCGTGCCCAGCCAAATTACCATTGTACCCCCGGGGGGGAGGCCTATATAAACCCCCGGGGCATCCATGCAAAGAGAGATTGATCCCTGCTAGTTTTAGACACCAGGTAGGGAGGAGAAGAGAGCAAGCAGAGCCCTTCTACCTCCTCTCGCCAAACAGCTCAAGAGCATCGTGTAGCTACTTGTTCATCTAGTGATCATGCGGAGACCCCGCAGAGCAGCAGTAGGGGTGTTATCTCCACGGAGAGCCCCGAAGCTGGGTAAGATTCGCCGGCATGCATGTCTTCGCCTCATCCTGTTTCCAGGCACCGGCGATGTTTTACTGGCTCTCACAATGATAAGCCACCCGTTGGCATATGTCGCACCTACCACCCGACAATTCCTATAAGTTTCACAAACAGCCCTAGAATTCGTACTAGAATAACACCTTAAGACAGAAATCAACCAAAACCCTAATGTCACCTAGATAATCCAATGTCACCTCAAGTATCCGTGGGTATGATTATACGATATGCATCACACAATATCAGATTCATCTATTCAACGAACACAAAGAACTTCAAAGAGTGCCCCAAAGATTCTATCGGAGAGTCAAGACGAAAACATGTGCCAACCCCTATGCATAGATTCCGAAGGTCACGGAACCCGCAAGTTGATCACCAAAACATACATCAAGTGGATCATAGAATACCCCATTGTCACCACAGGTATCCCACGCAAGACATACATCAAGTGTTCTCAAATGCTTAAAGACTCAGTCCGAACAGATAACTTCAAAGGGAAAACTCAATCCATTACAAGAGAGTAGAGGGGGAGAAACATCATAATATCCAACTATAATAGCAAACTCGCGATACATCAAGATCGTACCACCTCAAGAACACGAGAGAGAGAGAGAGATCAAACGCATAGCTACTGGTACATACCCTCAGCCCTGAGGGAGAACTACTCCCTCCTCGTCATGGAGAGCGCCGGGATGATGAAGATGGCCACTAGAGAAGGATTCCCCCTCCGGCAGGGTGCCGGAACGAGCCTAGATTGGTTTTCGGTGGCTACGGAGGCTTCTGGCGGCGGAACTCCTGATCTATTCTGCTCCCCGATCGTTTTACGGTATATGGGTATATATAGGAGGAAGAAGTACGTCAGGGGAGCCACGAGAGGCCCACGAGGGTGGAGGGCGCGCCTAGGGGGGTGGGTGCGCCCCCTACCTCGTGGCTTCCTTGAAACTTCCTTGACGTGGACTCCAAGTCTCCCGGGTTGCTTCCATTCCAAAAATAAGTTCCATGAAGTATTAGGTCAATTGGACTCCATTTGATTTTCCTTTTCAGCGATACTCTAAAACAAGGAAAAAACAGAAACTGGCACTGGGCTCTAGATTAATAGGTTAGTCCCAAGCTTAATTCCTGCTCAAAGGTTGATAATATAATAGCATGGAACAATCAAAAATTATAGATACGTTGCAGACGTATCAGCATCCCCAAGCTTAATTCCTGCTCGTCCTCGAGTAGGTAAATGATAAAAACAGAATTTTTGATGTGGAATGCTACCTAACATATTTATCCAAGTAATTCTTCTTTATTGTGGCAAGAATATTCAGATCCATAAGATTCAAGAAAAAAGTTTAATATTGACATAAAAATAATAATACTTCAATCATACTAACCAAGTAATCATGTCTTCTCAAAGTAACATGGCCAAAGAAAGCTATCCTACAAAATCATATAGTCTGGCTATGCTCTATCTTCACCACACAAAATATTTAAATCATGCACAACCCCTATGACAAGCCAAGCAATTGTTTCATACTTCTGATGTTCTCAAAGTTTTTCAATCTTCACGCAATACATGAGCGTGAGCCATGGACATAGCACTATAGGTGGAATAGAATGGTGGTTGTGGAGAAGACAAAAAGGAGAAGATAGTCTCACATCAACTAGGCGTATCAACGGGCTATGGAGATGCCCATCAATAGATATCGATGTGAGGAGTAGGGATTGCCATGCAACGGATGCACTAGAGCTATAAGTGTATGAAAGATCAACAAAATAAACTAAGTGGGTGTGCATCCAACTTGCTTGCTCACGAAGATCTAGGGCACTTGAGGAAGCCCATCATTCGAATATACAAGCCAAGTTCTATAATGAAAGATTCCCACTAGTATATGAAAGTGACAACATAGGAGACTCTCTATCATGAAGATCATGGTGCTACTTTGAAGCATAAGTGTGGTAAAAGGAGAGTAGCATTGTCCCTTCTCTCTTTTTCTCTCATTTTTTTATTTTTTATTTGGGCCTTCTCTTTTTTATGGCCTCTTTTTTTGGGCTTCTTTGGCCTCTCTTTTTTCGTCCGGAGTCTCATGCCGACTTGTGGGGGAATCATAGTCTCCATGATCCTTTCCTCACTGGGACAATTCTCTAATAGTGATGATCATCACACTTTTATTTACTTACAACTCAAGAATTACAACTCAATACTTAGAACAAGATATGAATCTATATGAATGCCTCCGGCGGTGTACCGGGATGTGCAATGACTCATGAGTGACATGTATGAAAGAATTATGAATGGTGGCTTTGCCGCAAATACAATGTCAACTACATGATCATGCATAGCAATATGACAATGATGAAGCATGTCATAATAACGGAACGGTGGAAAGTTGCATAGCAATATATCTCGGAATGGCTCTGGAAATGCCATAATAGGTAGGTATGGTTGCTATTTTGCGGAAGATATATGGTGGGTTTATGGTACCGGCGAAAGTTGCGCGGTACTAGAGAGGCTAGCAATGGTGGAAGTATGAAAGTGCATATAATCCATGGACTCAACATTAGTCATAAAGAACTCACATACTTATTGCAAAAATCTATTGGTTATCGAAACAAAGTACTACGTGCATGCTTCCAGGGGTGATAGATTGGTAGGAAAATACCATCACTCGTCCCCGACCGCCACTCATAAGGAAGACAATCAATAAATAAATCATGCTCCGACTTCATCACATAACGGTTCACCATACGTGCATGCTATGGGAATCACAAACTTCAACACAAGTATTTCTCAAATTCACAACTACTCAACTAGCATGACTCTAATATCACCATCTCCATATCTCAAAACAATTATCAAGTATCAAACTTCTCTTAGTATTCAACGCACTTCATATGAAAGTTTTTATTATATCCCTCTTGGATGCCCATCATATTAGGACTTGTTTCATAACCAAAGGAAACTACCATGCTGTTTTGGAGACCCTCAAAATGATATAAGTGAAGCATGATAGTTCATCTATTTCTACAAAATAAATCCACCACTGTGCTCTAAAAAGATATAAGTGAAGCACTAGAGCAAATGACAAACTACTCCGAAAGATATATGTGAAGATCAATGAGTAGTCGAATAATTATGCAACTATATGAAGACTCTTTAACATTTAAGAATTTCAGATATTGGTATTTTATTCAAGCAGAAAGCAAAACTAAATAAAATAAAATGACGCTCCAAGCAAAACACATATCATGTGGCGAATAAAAATATAGCTCCAAGTAAAGTTACCGATGAACAAAGATGAAAGAGGGGATGCCATCCGGGGCATCCCCAAGCTTATGCTTTTGGTTGTCCTTGAATATTAGCTTGGGGTGCCTTGGTTATCCCCAAGCTTAGGCTCTTGCCACTCCTTATTCCATAGTCCATCGAATCTTTACCCAAAATTTGAAAACTTCACAACACAAAACTTAACAGAAAACTCGTAAGCTCCGTTAGCGAAAGAAAACAAAACACCACTTCAAGGTACTGTAATGAACTTATTCTTTATTTATATTGGTGTTAAACCTAATGTATTATAACTTCTCTATGGTTTATAAACTCTTTCACTAGCCATAGATTCATTAAAATAAGCAAACAACACACGAAAAACAGAATCTGTCAAAAACAGAACAGTCTGTAGTAATCTGTAACTAACGCAAACTTCTGAACCCCAAAAATTCTGAAATAAATTTATGGACCTGAGGAATTTATCTATTAATCATCTTTAAAAAGAATTAACTAAATATCACTTTACAAATAAAAATGGCAGCAATTCTTGTGAGCGCTAAAGTTTCTGTTTTTTACAACATGATCATAAAGACTTCACCCAAGTCTTCCCAAAGGTTCTAATTGGCACAAACACTAATTAAAACATAAAACCACATCTAAGAAGAGGCTAGATGAATTATTTATTACTAAACATGAGCAAAAATCAAGGAACAAAAATAAAATTGGGTTGCCTCCCAACAAGCGCTAACGTTTAACGCCCCTAGCTAGGCATGATGATTTCAATGATGCTCACATATAAGATAAGAATTGAAACATAAAGAGAGCATCATGAGGAATATGAGTAGAACATTTAAGTCTAACCCACTTCCTATGCATAGGGATTCTGTGAGCAAATAACTTGTTGGAACAAGAATCAACATGCATAGGAAGGTAAAACAAGCATAACTTCAAAATTTTAAGCACATAGAGAGGAAACTTGATATTGTTGCAATTCCTACAAGCATATATTCCTCCCTCATAATATTTTTCAGTAGCATAATGAACGAATTAAAAAATATAACCAGCACCTAAAGCATTATTTTCATGATCTACAAGCATAGAAAATTTACTACTCTCCACATAAGCAAATCTCTTCTCAATCGGAATAGTGGGAGTATCATAAGAGACTCGAATACTATAAATTGTTTCCATATTAAAAGAGTAATGTTCAGTAAAAGGGTAATCATAATCGTGACAAGTTTTATAAATATAATCACTACTATTTATAGCATAAGTATCATTACAATAATCATCATAAGTAGGAGGCATGCTATCATCATTATAAACTTGCATATCAAAACTTGGGAGACTAAAAATATCATCTTCATTAATCATAGCTTCCCCAAGCTTGGGACAAACATTAATTGCAGCAAAAATATTCTCAAAAACATCATCCTCATCAAACATAGCATCCCCAAGCTTGGGCCTTTTCATATCATAAGCATAATCACTCTCATCATTAATAGTATGGATAGCACCAATAGTATAGCAATTATCATATTCTTCCAAGCAAGTGCCAAAAAGATTTTCAAGATCATAAGATGTATCATTATCTTCCACAATTATATTTTCATGAGGCACAATAGTAATAGGAGCAGCATTACTTGGGAGAGATATCTTTTTACCTCTCTTCCTTTTTCTTTTCTTCTTCTTCATCACATCATGTGTGGGTTCAATCCTCTTTTTGGAGCTCCTTATTAATGAGATTGGTTGAATAGGAGGCTCCTCCTCGTTAGCTGATTCATCATAAGAAATAATACGAGGGTATTGGGAAGTCTCTTCCCTTTCATTAGTATTCTCTTCATCCTATGTTTGCTTTATTTTCTTTATGTAATTGGCAATATAAGGATTTTCAATGCAATTCACCGCACAATACATATAGATTTCCTCTAGATCAAAACCAAGAAGTTAATAATGGGCAAATTCTGGAAGATGCTTAGTTATACGTTTCATTTATTCGTAGCCCGTAAGCAAACTAAGTTCATTATAATGTGCAAGGGAAATCAAGTCATCACAATTTTTGGACACGATTAGATCATGAAACAATTTGCATCGGATAGCTAAATGACCATGTTCATTGCAAAGTCCACAAGTACGGCCAAGAAATTTAGATCTTCAGCACAAACATCTAGCCTTTCTTGCAACAATTTAGTTTCTAAGTGCTTATGCCTCTTGCAATATCTATCTTCCCTATTTCATGTGTACTTACAAACCCAATGCACTCCACAAAAATTGACATGTTTATAGGAGACATTTTCATCATAACTAGTGCAATCATCATTAGTACCACGGATATTCAAGGAGTTCATACTAACAACATTGCAATCATGCTCATCATTCAAATATTTAGTGCAAAATATTTTAATGCATTCTTCTAACACTTTGGCACAATTTTCCTTTCCATCATACTCACGAAAGATATTAAAAAGATGAAGCATATGAGACAAACTTAATTCCATTTTTTGTAGTTTTCTTTTATAACTAAACTAGTTCTAAAACAAGAAACTAAAAAACTCGATCGCAAGATCTAAAGATATAACTTCAAGCACTCACCTCCCCGGCAACGGCGCCAGAAAAGAGCTTGATGTATACTACACAACCTTCTTCTTGTAGACGTTGTTGGGCCTCCAAGTGCAGAGGTTTGTTGGACAGTAGAAAATTTCGCTCAAGTGGATGACCTAAGGTTTATCAATCCGTAGGAGGCGTAGGATGAAGATGGTCTCTCTCAAGCCACCCTGCAACCAAATACCAAAGAGTCTCTTGTGTCCCCAACACACCCAATACAATGGTAAATTGTATAGGTGCACTAGTTCGGCGAAGAGATGGTGATACAAGTGGTATATGGATAGTAGATATAAGTTTTTGTAACCTAAAAATATAAAAACAGCAAGTCAATTAATTATAAAAGTAAGCGTAAACGGTATTGCAATGCGTTGAAACAAGGCCTAGGGTTCATACTTTCACTAGTGCAAGTTTTCTCAACAATAATAACATAATTGGATTATATAACTATCCCTTAACATGCAACAAAGATTCACTCCAAAGTCACTAATAGTGGAGAACAAATGAAGAGATTATGGTAGGGTACGAAACCACCTCAAAGTTATTCTTTCCAATCAATCCGTTGGGCTATTCCTATAAGTGTCACAAACAGCCCTAGAGTTTGTACTAGAATAAAACCTTAAGACACAAATCAACCAAAACCCTAATGTCACCTAGATATTCCAATGTCACCTCAAGTATCCGTTGGTATGATTATACAATATGCATCACACAATCTCAGATTCATCTATTCAACCAACACAAAGTACTTCAAAGAGTTCCCCAAAGATTCTACCGGAGAGTCAAGACGAAAACGTGTGCCAACTCCTACGCATAGATTCCCAAGGTCACGGAATCCGCAAGTTGATCACCAAAACAAACATCAAGTGGATCATTGAATATCCTATTGTCACCACAGGTATCCCACGCAAGACATACATCAAGTGTTCTCAAATCCTTAAAGACTCAGTCCAAAAAGATAACTTCAAAGGGAAAACTCAATCCATTACAAGAGAGTAGAGGGGGAGAAACATCATAATATCCAACTATAATAGCAAACTCGCGATACATCAAGATCGTACCACCTCAAGAACACGAGAGAGAGAGAGATCAAACGCATAGCTACTGGTACATACCCTCAGCCCTGAGGGAGAACTACTCCCTCCTCGTCATGGAGAGCACCGGGATGATGAAGATGGCCACTAGAGAAGGATTCCCCCTCCGGCAGGGTGCCGGAACGGGTCTAGATTGGTTTTCGGTGGCTACAGAGGCTTCTGGTGGTGGAACTCCCGATCTATTTTGCTCCCCGATCATTTTAGGGTTTATGGGTATATATAGGAGGAAGAAGTATGTCAGGGGAGCCACGAGGGGCCCACGAGGGTGGAGGGTGCGCCTAGGGGGGTGGGCGCGCCCCCCTACCTCATGGCTTCCTTGAAGCTTCCTTGACATGGACTCCAAGTCTCCCGGGTTGCTTCCGTTCCAAAAATAAGTTCCGTGAAGTTTCAAGTCAATTGGACTCCGTTTGATTTTCCTTTTCTGCGATACTCTAAAACAAGGAAAAAACATAAACTAGCACTAGGCTCTAGGTTAATAGGTTAGTCCCAAAAATCATCTAAAATAGCATATAAATGCATATAAAACATCCAAGGTTGATAATATAATAGCATGCAACAATAAAAAATTATAGATACGTTGGAGACGTATCACGGACCTATGCTAATACTTGTTCCAAAGACATGCACACCATCGAAATAGTCCATCTATATCAATAAACACAGATAGGAAATGTTTTTTTTACAAGAGGAAATAGTTCATCCATCCATAATGCCCTGCTGCTGGTGTGTCTTCTTCTTCTTGTTCTCATTTTCTATGGGATAAAGCTTCACAACAAGCTCTCTAGACCTTGCAGCTATCTCGAAACTCACACGGGCATCGAGGGCATCATATTTTATCCGCTCATATGTCAAGGGATAATTCTCCCATCCAGACGACCTTAATGCCGTCTCGTCACCCTTCTGAACATTTGTTTCGAGCACAAAATTTGCTATGTCAAATAGGGATGGTGTCGGTTTATCACAATCTCCTAAATGAATTTTTATTTTGGCTTGTACGTCAGCGATGCTTATCAAATCAAGATGGCTGCCCCATAGAAGTATATGTTCTCTCGAGACAAGAAATCATGGAGCTCACCTGGAATGGAGGGTGTGTGTATGATGTGGTACACCAAAAAATCATCTTCGAGGCACAGCTGAAGGACGGCGGCGCATTGGTTCTTCCCAGTGGCACGCTCCATGGACTCTACGTCGACACCGATGACCTTCATCTCCACCATTTAGAGGGAGTTGGATACATTGTTGACCCACTTCCGAACAACCCTTGGGTGGTCACTGATGGTGAAAACTATGCTCAACGAGCCCTCGATGAGGACATGTTGGATGCTAAAAACCTGCATCTCGATCTCTTTTGCCATTTGGAACCGCTGGACCGGAGGGCTATGGTTTGGAGAATTAGGATTAGATAGCTAGTATAACTTAAGAAGATGATTATTTATAGGGGCTTCAGAATTACTCTAGGAGTATGTGAAGAGGTTAAAACAATGTGAATGTAGTGTGGTTTGGATGCAAATGAAGATGAAGGAGAGGTGAAGAAGCCGAGGAAAATTGGTCCCGATGGAGAAGTAAATGGGAGAAGTGGCCTACAGGCAGTTCATTAGACGGCTAGGTAGACTAAACGAAAAGGCTATGCGGGTAGACTGAGGAGTGGTACCTGTCCGTGTATGTACCTATCCTTCTAGCACTACATGTGCCACTTGCTAGTTGAGGTCACTCTTTTGAACCATCGTGGCGAGATATTTTATGACTCCTTTTTATTTCTGCACCCCTCCTGACAGGTGGGACCTATGCAAACAGATATAAAAAATCTGTAGTAGAAGGTTCGGATGGACATTGGCGCGTGCGTGGGAGACACAACATTTTATGGTTAAGGAATATGCGGCTATCCTCAAAAAAGAAAAGGCCTTCTCCGCGCTTCCGCATGCACGAAAATTTGGTTCTTCTCGAAATATGGATGATACCTAGAGGATGAAGTGAACCTAGTGGCATGCTAGCACAGGAGATCTATTTCTGCTATACAATACTAATCATGTACAACTGTGATACACTTGATGGTCAAAATATTATTCATCCGGTCCTCACAGTGAAGTGACAAGACCATGCGCCTGAGGTGACACCAGTCTAGGCAGCATGTTCGGGTAACCAAAGTCAGTCTCACCTTGTGCACTGTGCAGTCAGTGTCACTACCGATGTATAGCATGCCTCGCCTCATCTCCCTCTCCCCTAGCACCACTCCATATCCATCTCCATCTCGCCGGAGATCCTGAGGTCACTCTTCATCATCTCACTGTGCCCCCGCGTACCCTCGCCTCCCTCGCCTCCTCCGATACCACTATTCCCTCACTAGCCGCTCTAGCGATGAGAGCCTTCTCCCCCATAAATGAAGCCCCCAAAAACCCCACCTTCCAAACTCGACCATGGCCAAACATGAACCACCCAACATCCATATGAGCCGTGATTGGAGCAATCTCCCTAGTGACATCCTCGACCTCTGTTGTTTGTGTATGGATATGTTGAGCGTCGTGCGGCTGGATGCATGCTCGAGGGACATGCACACGTCCATCGTAGAAGCAAGGCCTAAGCTTTTCAAGACACCCTGCTTGCTGCTATCTGGTCTTGCGAGATTTTCTCACCATGATAAGGAGGCGTACAAGATGCCCCTCGACAATAAATTGGAAGTAGTGAAATCCCGTAATGCTTACCATGTGTACATACCTATATTCGCCCTTCAGCAATCAATGGCTAGAATAATATCCTCACAAAAAATTTGCCCACAGAACATGAGTATATAACAATGCATGGTCTGTTAGTTTCCTTGAACAATTTGTTTGTGAGGGCAGAACATGAGTACATAACATGCATGACACTGTAGTTTCCTGTGAAGAATCGATTGCGAGATAACATGAGTATAAACATGCATGGCACTTCTATATTTTTGAACATAGTATACATTTCCCTGTATTTTCCTCTCAGGTCCAACAGGGACATATCAATGTTGTTTCTTGCATTATCCTACTCATACTCTGAACAATGCTGATCTTATATTAACAATGCATGTCCTTTTTGATATGATGTAGTGTCCCTATAGTTACTGCCCTTTGTAATCAAACCACCTTTGCCAAAAACATGGAAGCACAACTGGTTCCTCGCTTGATCAAACGATGGCAAAAGACTGACGATCATTCACACACGTCAGCCGGAAAAGTTATATTGCAAAAACCCCATTGTGTACAAGCACCGTGAAATATGTGAGTATCCACACAGTGGCTATTACGTCTATGAGCAGGATAACAACTTGTTGGGGCCTTCAGGATTTTTGAGTTGGAGGCGGGTAAAAAGCCTTGGTTCACACTCTTTATTTCTTGGACTCAATTATCCGATTAACGAGGAGATCACCGTTCGCAAGGACCTTGATGGCAGTGAGGCACTGTTTGCTATGGAAAATTGTGTCAACATGGCGAGCCCTAGGAGTTCGGGAGCAAACTCCCCTGATTGTTGATGATACAGCCTGGAGCCAAAAGAAGGTGAGAATGACAAAGGCATCTGGATTAACTTTGATCCTTGGATGTGTCGAGTCCGACAGTAAATGATGTGGTTCAAGCCTTCAGGTTAATAGGTAATTGGGCTATTGCATCGAAAATATGGAGTACTGGTGTCTCAGGATCACTAGTGGATGAAGCGGGGCTGCAAATTATGATGGTGTTGGATCATCCCTCTTCGAATGACTTGTTGTCTTTGCTGCTTGTTCTAGATGGGTAGTTCTCTCTTTTTTTATGCATATTCCTTGTCATTTGTTCATCCTCGTCTATGGAACTCTTACTATGTAATAGTTGCCTCTATCTAGTATGTCATTCTCGTCTGGATCACGAGAGTCTAAGCGCTGCAGATGGGTGCATTTTGGTGGTGTTGCAAGACTTCTTATGAACTATCATGTCTTGTTGTTTATGTCAGTAGTAGTCATTAGTCAGTGTTTGAATGTTGTATATATCGTTGTTTTGAACTGTTTATTGTCTCGAATGCTGGTGGGCTAAATGTGGGCATCACCATTATCCAGGTGTTCAGAGTATATCTCCTTTTTCAAGTTATAATTTGAGCTCAGTGTCTTGTCGATGATGTACACTTGTTTGGGCCAGTGAGGTGTCGTTAAATATGGGTCGAGTAGTAACGCAATGCCAAACAGGTCAATTATGACTCTCATGTCGGGCTCTCCAAAGATCCTAAAAAAATGGTCGGGCTCTCAAAAAAGAAAGAATAAGGACTCTTAGGCCGACATGTGAGCGCCACCGGTGTTTTCGTGCGCTTGCGTGCCGAGAGCATATTGGCTCGTGTTCGAAATTCATGCTACCTTTTCATCCCCAATCTCCCACCCCTCCCCCCCCCCTAGAATATCCAGTTCCCCCCAAAGCCCCTTCATGTACTCCCTATACTCAAGCGCACTATCATGTCGCCGGTCAACGCGGATCTCCGAGCCAGAGATCCTGAGGTCCGTCCTCCCTTCGGGCGCTGCGTGCTGTCACTCAACAGTGGCATGGCGGCGCTTGATGACCAGTTTGTCGACAAAGTGCTGATGGTGACCATCAACGGCGACCGGCCTCCCGTCTCGCCGGACGACCTTGTCAAAGCTCTTGGCATTGCACATGGCATCCAAATAATTGACTTGCTCATCGAAGTCTGTCCGCCACCGGCTGATTTCTTCGTTAGGTTCCGGACAACTTTCGACTGCAGTTGTGTGTTCGAATCTTCCCGGCATTTGTTCTGCGATGGCGCGCTGGTGAGCTTTCATCGATGGCACCTAGGATGGGGCTTGGTGCCCTCTGAGCTTGAGTTTTTAACAAAGCTTACCTTCCACAGCATGCCTCGACGTGCTTGGAACAACGAGTCCCTGAATGATCTTATCAATGACCTTGGCGGTGAGCTCTTAAGTATGTTTGTTCCTCCAGATAGTTGGGCTTTTATGGTTATGGCATGGATGAAGAAGCCGTCCACCATACCGAAGGTGATTGGTGTTGAGATACCGGTGTAGGAACGGGGGTTGTACTATTCATCACTACCAAGGACGTTGCGGACCACGTTAGGGATGTACCTGTATCGAGTGTTCATGCATGTCAAAGAAGTGGTCAATCCATTAATCGAAGTCCTGCCGCCGGCGCTCGTGCCAGGGTCCGTCGATGATGTCCATTACAGGAGTCAACATCAGACTTTCCCCGTGTTGCTCGGAACGATGGATGGCACAGGGCCTACTCCATTGCGCGGCGGAGGCCACTGCTTCTTTGGGAGAAGAGGCAGGGTTGGCTGCCTGGATGTGCTCTAATTTGTGGTAACCACTGAATCTTGTCAGATACTAGTTAAATCCGAGCCAGTACATTTGATTGTGACCTGTTCTATTTTTGTACCTGAACTTTTTTTAGAAAGGGTTGTACATCAACTTAATGTGCTAGCAGAACTTATTGTGTTTTCTGTCTGTTTGCTTTGCACAGCATTCAAGATATTTCCCCGTCATTGATATAGAGGATGAACCGTTA
Source organism: Triticum urartu (assembly GCF_003073215.2). Taxonomy (NCBI): domain Eukaryota; kingdom Viridiplantae; phylum Streptophyta; class Magnoliopsida; order Poales; family Poaceae; genus Triticum; species Triticum urartu. The sequence goes on along the minus strand of NC_053027.1, from coordinate 160,811,323 downwards.
TGTACAAGTTCGTTGGTATCAACATAGCCCTACCTATAGCTGTCACACCCTAGCTAGTCCATGCATTAGAATGTGCATCATGTTTAAATTTCTTTTAAATTTGAAATGGGAAAGCAGAAAACCCCCAACACCCCCCTAGAAAAACTAGGGTTTACTAAAATTATTTTCAATGAACCTGAAATGCCCTTCTAAAAAGTTCACCCTCTTTGTCTTGGGTTAGAACCTCTGGCAAAATTGGTGCACAATTTTTCTAGGTCAACAGAAGGTCATTGAATTAAATCATAAGTATTTGAATTTGGGCATTTAAATGCTATAAAATAATTTAAATGCTCAAATAATTCTGGGAGTAAATGTTTCCTGTTGGAAATAATCTAAACAGAGGCCACATTTATTTTCAGGATTTTTGGAAATGTTCTAGTATTTTAAATAAAGCTAAACAATTGCAGTTTAATAGAAAACAGAAACTAAATCAAAAAAAGAGAAAGAAGCCCACCTGGGCCTTACCTGGCTCGGCCCAGCCTACTGGCTCGGCCAGTCACCCCCTACCTCCTGCTTCTTCCGACGCCGGGAGACGCCCAGAGGACGCCACGCGACCGCCACATCTCCCTCCCATCCTTGCTCACTCTCCCCCTCGTCTCCCTCTCTCTCTCCTGCAACGGCCGAGCGTGTACCTCGCCGCCGATCGCCGTAGCTGCCAGCATAGCCACTCCCTCGCCCCTCCGACGAGCCCATTAGCTCCGCCTCGACTCCCTCGTCCTCCCCACCGAGCCACGCATCGCCGGAGGCCCTGCATCGCCGCCTTCACCCTCGTCTTCAACCTCGGGCACCCAAGCCATCTCCGGTCGATTCGCCGCCGCCAGGACCTCCCCGAGCTCGCTGACCCCCTCTCCGACTCCGCTGTGAGCTCCCCTTCCTTCCCCCTAGCTCCCGTACACGTTTGGCCCCTGTAGTCGCCGTTTCCACCGCACCCGAGAGCTCCTCGCCGCCGGCCATGTCGCCGTCGTGGCTACGGCCGTGCAAGCACGCGTCTGAGCACACCACCGCATTAAGTGCGCCCCAGGAGCCTAAAGCACGCAGTTCCTAGCCTTCCCGTGCACCGTACCCCCTTTTCCCTCTCCGCCCGAACTCCGGCCGCCGCCACGAGCTCGATTCCGGCGAGCTCGCTCCACCCCAGCTCCTCACACTTGCTCCTTTGGTTGCGCGAGAGCCTGGGCTTGGCACGGGTGGTCTCCGTCGTCGATTTGGTCGCCTGAGGGCGTTTTCCGAAGCCCTTCGCCGTCTCGGCCTCGCCGGCGACTCAACGCCGGCGGGATTAGCCCTGCTGACCGGTGGTTTGACCACTGACATGGACTGGGTGGGCCCAGGTTGACTCCTTTGAGTCAATGACAAGTGGGCTCCCCCTCTGCTAATTATCCAGATTAGTTTCTAACTAAAATTAGTTAGTTTAATTAGTATAGTCACTGACTAGTGGGCCCTGCCCAGTAATTAGGCTAACTAAAGGTAGTTAGTGCACTGAGAGGCTGACAGAAGGGGCCCACCAGTCAGGTTTGACCTGGGCTGGCGCCTTTGACCTGCTGAGGTCAGCATGACGCAATGCTAACGCAGTAATGCATTTTCTGGATTTATTTTTATTCAGGAAATTCCAGAAAATGTTTAAAACTTCTAAAAATCATAGAAATTCAACCGTAACTCCAAATGAAATAATTTATATATGAAAAATTATCAGAAAAATTCAATCTATCCATCTGTAATGGTCTCATGCATGACAAAACAAGTTTACCTTGCTGTTTAAGCAGAATAAGGAAATGCACTATAAATGCCATGTTTAATGAGCTAATATTTGAATCCTTGATTCAAATGGGTTCATCCCTTCCTATTTTAGCTTGCATTAGGCCAAGACACAATCATATTGCCATGTCATAGCATGCATCATATTGTTGCATATCGTCATGTGTTGATTGTGTTCCGACGTGTTCTTCGTGGTAGGTTCTACCTTCGAGGATATTCACGAGTATCTAACTGAAGGGCAGTATCCCGTTACCACTCCATCAGGCAAGCAACCCATTGATCATTCCGATACAAACCCATGTTCTCGCTTCTACTCTTGTTTACTCCATTAAGATAACGCGATTCAAATTGCTGTGTGCTATGGTAGTTGAACCCTTATCCTCTACATGACCTGTCATTGCCACAGTAACTAGATGAAACCCGCTAGCATGTGTAGGAGTTGATTGAGCCATGGTTTTGTGATTCCTACCTTGCTATGCCTGCTATGCTTAGAGTTGTGTCAGGTCTGGTTCATCTGGGTGATGGGCTAGAGTGAAATGATTATGTCGGTAATGTGGGGGATGTGTGGAACATGTTTTGGTAAAGGTATCGATGAGAGGCCATGTAGGAGTACATGGTGGGTTGTTTCATTGAGGCCGTCCCTAAGAACTGAGATCTGTATGTGTGATTTTAAGATTCAGCTACTACCATGCATTGGGATCCTTAATTGACCCTCTCGGTTTCATAATCACCCTAGTACTCAGTCCAGGAGTTGCAAATACTTTCTGGTGTTTGTAGGTTATGTGTTGGCGGCCGTGCGTAGCGCTGACCCTAGGGGTGGGCTATGTTGCGGTAGATACACCGTGGACGGGTATGCCGGGCGCCCGTTTGGCGTCTCGGGACCCTGTTCACATCGTTCGGGGCCGTATGTGGAAACCTCGGCCGGACTCCGTGCGGATGGAACCTGGATAGGCGATAAACCTGGACTAGAGACTTAAGTGTTTAGGTAGGCCGTGGCCGACACCCTCGCTGGGCTTCCGCTTGAAGGTTGCCGAGTACATGTCGTGTAAACGGCGATAAGTGGTGAAAGTGTGTATGATGGAGTACACCCCTGCAGGGTATAAAACTATTCGAATGGCCACGTCCGCAGTAAAGGACTACTTGGTTGCCTATACAGTTCATAGACAAGTTAATGGACACTACTAAAAGACTCAAGATAAGTGTGAGTACCGAGGATGGCCCTCTCGTAGAATGACGAGGGAGGATCCCCGGTGGAGTATTGTGTTGGTGAGTAGTGGACTCGTGTGCGAAAACTATTTTACTGGGGGAGTTCCGTAGGATAGCTTAGCCAAGAGTCTAAGCTGGCTTGCTGCATCAACCCCACCGCCTTCTTGAGAATAAGCATGTATAGTAGGTTCTGATGTAAGACTTGCTGAGTACCTTTGTACTCATGTTTGCTTAATTGTTGTTTTCAGACAACAACACTGCCCCCTCCGATGGGTTTTATGTAGACCTTGACGTCGACGAGTGACTAGCCACCCAGGTGGTGATCCTGGCCATGGAGGGCCTTATGTAGATAGACAGGCTTCGAGAAGCCTTCTTACTTTCTAGAGTCTGTACTCAGACTAGTTGCTTCCGCATGTGCTTGTATGTTTGTATGAATTGAGTGTCGGGTCATGTGACCCCTATCTTTATGAACATGTTATGTATGGCTCTCTGGAGCCCTTAAATAAAGTACTTGAGTTGTAGAGTTTTGTTGTGATGCCATGTTGTATGTACTCATATCGGGCATATTGTGTGTATGATTGAAATGCTTGGTATGAGTGGGATCCGACAATCTAGTTGTTTATCCTTGGCAGCCTTTCTTATGGGGAAATGTAGTCTAGTGTTCCTCGAGCCATAGTAGTCCGCTACAGCCCGGTTCACCGGAGTCCTGCTAGCCCAGCACTACTGTTCAGGACACTTGACTGGCCGGCATGTGTTTCACTTCGTTCCTATGTCTGTCCCTTCGGGGAAATGTCACGCGGTGATTTCCGGAGTCCTGCCTAGCTCGCTACAGCCTGGGTCCCCCGGAGTCCTGTTAGCCCAGTGCTACAGCCCAGAATCACTCGCTGATGACCGACATGCTCTATGTGATACATGTATGCCTATCTCCATAGGTCTGTGCCGCTTTGGGTTCACGACTAGCCATGTCAGCCCGGGTTCTCTGTCATATGGATGCTAGCGACACTATCATATACGTGACCCAAAAGGCGCAAACGGTCCCGGGCCATGGTAAGGCGACACTCGTGGGATACCGTGCGTGAGGCCGCAAAGTGATATGAGGTGTTACCGGCTAGATCGATGTTACTTGGAATCGGGGTCCTGACAGCGTTGGCATCAGAGCCGGACTGCCTATAGGTTCGTTGAGCCAAACTGGTCGATGTCGAGTCTAGAAATGCTCTAGTTATATGTAGGGGAATTGTTTATGGGAGGGAACGTAAGGTTCTTTTACTCCTTTACCTATGCCTCTGATCTTAGTAATTCTCTCCTCATTCAACGTGGGTTAAGGACTAGGCTCTCTTCCTCTATCAGGTTCACATGTTACTAATCCGTAGTAGCTTATAGGATTGTTGTTACAAGTCCCAGTTTAGTTTCTACTATTCTTAGTATGTTGTTAATTCAATCAGAACCTTGATATGATGTTGTTGAGTGGTATTGTGAACTGTTGTGGATGTCTCAAATCGTTTTCTGAGCATTTACAGCCGTTATGCTGTCCGATTTTCCTTAGAATTCTGATGTCTTTACATGTGGTTGTGCTTTCAGATGGCCAACCGTGTTCAAAACCAAGTGGTTCGCCTGACCCGGTGCCTCGACGTGCCCGGTCATACTGCTATGTTAGTCCGGGTAATGATCAAGACGGGCTACCGTTGGTATCCCGAATACACTGTCGAAGAGCAGTTCCGCGACTTTAATCAAAGCCAGTATTTCTGCACCGTCAGGATAGTTCCTTCTTATCCTGGATCTACCGAGCACCTTCACTGTTCCTATGTACTCGGGGTTACCGTTGAGATGGCTGTGCAGGATGCTGCCTATTCCATGATGACCATCATGCGAGTCCGGACTGGCCTGCTTCGGAACACCGACTTCCGTTACATGCCAGCTTCACTTCCGAGAGCGCAAGTGTATCTTCAGGCCATCTATGCTGACTCCACTCAGGAGGACTCATTAACTCGTACCACTGCCGAGATGCTCGAAGATAAGGACCGAGAGAATCGGGCCTTGAGGTTGGAGCTTTTCAATACCCGTGCTGATCATTGGGCCACATTGATTCGGTTTGCACCTGCGGTGCAAGCTGGATGTATGGATACAGGGGATCTGTATCCTGTGAGATCAGCTCTGCCAGACATGGTGGATTGGCGTGATGTGGGAGGCGTCACCCCACCCCGTGGTCCCCGTAGGCCACCGTCTGTTGGTCCAAGACCTCATCCTAGCCCCTATGGTCCACAGGCTCCTCAGGACTGTCTGTTTCCGGATGGTCACGTTGAACTTCCAGGCTATGAAGGTGACTTCTATGAGAACTACTACGGAGCTGTCTGAGTTAGTAGTAGTATCATTAGTAATGTAGTAGTTGTATCTCCACCGTCCTGCGAGACTTGTGGAATATGACTTTGTGTGTAATCAAATCCGGAGGTGTAGACAAATAATGTATAGGAGATTGGAATGCGTCCGATGAGATGTAATGTCTTTCATCATAGTTGTATTGTAGCTTGGGCTTGTACTAAACTATGTATGATGTGTATGACCGTTGGTATATATATGGCAGTTTTATATTACCATGACATACGGATGAACATCTCTGCATTCCGTGTTATTCATTACATTTTGCCCTTCCTTGCTAAGTTTGAGCCATCCTTATCTAAACCATTGTCTTGTTTTCTCCTAGGATGGTCAACACCTGCAGCAACCCTGCTGCCTCGGAGCAGGGGGAAGCCAATGCAGCTAGGGGTGAAAATCTGCCTCACCCACCTTCTCTGGCCGAAGTAATGCTGGAGGCGGAAAGAAACAAGCGTGAGACTAACCGCCTGCTGGAGCGGATTGAGTAGAACACTGCACGCCACCCGCGAAATGACTTGGTGTCAATTAATGACTTTATCAAGCTGTACCCACCAAAGTTCAACCATTTCGTCGAGCCCCTCGACGCGGATGACTGGCTTCGCAGCATCACCCACAAGCTACGTTCTGCCAACGTAGCCGAAGCCGACAAGGTTACTTATGCTGCCTATCACCTCGAAGGCCCTGCTAGCCTTTGGTGGGAAAACTTGGAAGCTATGCGCCCGGTCGGTCAAATCACTACTTGGGCTGAATTCAGTGAGGCTTTCCGTGAGCATCACATTCCGGAAGGTCTCATGGATCGCAAGAGGGAGGAGTTCGGCAACTTCACCCAAGGAAGACTGACTGTGGATGCATATAGTCGTGAATTTGGGAATCCGGCACGCTATGCCCCTGAAGAGGTATCTACTGACGCTAAGAAGCAGGCAAGGTTCCGCAAGGGACTTAGCCCTGAGCTTCGCCGCGATCTCCGTCTTCACGAGTGCACATCCTTTCAGAAGTTGGTCAACTAAGCCATCAGTGCTGAGACAGGCTAGACTGATTATGACGCTTCACGCAAGCACTCCCGTGACTTTGGCTCTTCATCCGGCTCTAGAGCTCGGAAGCGCCGGGTGTGGATTCCAAGCACAGCACTGCCACCCAGGTTCATTCCGAGGCCATCCTTTGAGGCGCCTCATCCCAACCAGCAATATGCACCGCCCAAGCCCTATGGTGGCCCCGTTGCTAATGCTGCTCCACGCCCCAATGTGGTGACATGCTTCAAGTGTGGAGAGCCGGGTCACTATAGCCGAGAGTGTCCCCAGAAAAACAACCCCAATCAAACTGGAAAGTCCGTTGGTTGTGGTAAGCCAGCGGGGAAGACTTTCTACGCCAAGCCGGCCACCACTGCACGTGGACATGTCAATTATGTTTCAGCCGAGGAGGCTCATGAGGATCCTAACGTCGTCCTTGGTATGCTCCTTGTTAACTGCCATCCGGCATCTGTTCTTTTCGATACTAGAGCATCTCATTCATTCATATCCGAGAACTATGCTCGATTGCATAACACGACATTTTGTGACATGCCCTCTACCATGGAAATTCAAACCCCTGGCTCTAGATGGCAAACTTCTAGAGTAAGCCATGGGAACGAAATTCTTGTCGATAGGCTTGTCTTCCTTGTATCCTTAATAGCTCTCATGTCCTCGGACATAAACATCATCTTGGGTATGGACTGGATGTCAGCTCATTATGCTAAGATTGATTGTGCCACTCGAACCGTTCAACTTACTCACCCGTCGGGCAAGATAGTTAACGTCATAACCCGAGTGGCCAAGCGCCAAGTTTACTCCCTAAATGCCGACCCCCTTCCAGACCTTGAGGACGTTCCGGTAGTCCGAGAATTTCCGGATGTCTTTCCAGAAGAACTGCTAGGTGTTCCACCAGACAGGGATGTTGAGTTTGTGATAGACCTTGTTCCAGGAACCGTTCCAATTTCTAGAAGACCCTACAAGATGGCACCCTTAGAACTAGTCGAGCTTAAGAACCAACTCGATGAGTCCTTGAAAAAGGGTTTCATCCGTCCTAGTTCCTCTCCTTGGGCTTACCCCGTCCTCCTCGTCAAGAAGAAGGATGGAACGGATCAAATGGTTGTGGATTACCGACCTGTCAATTTGGTCACCATCAAGAACAAATATCCGCTTCCCAGGATCAACGATCTGTATGATCAGCTCGCTGGATCCTTAGTGTTTTCCAAGATGGATTTGAGGTTGGGCTACCATCAAATCAAAATCAGAAATGGGGACATTCCCAAAACGGCCTTTGTTACTCGTTATGGCCAATACGAGTACACCGTCATGTCCTTCGGTTTAACCAATGCCCCAGCTACCTTCTCGCGGTTAATGAACTCGGTTTTCATGGAGTACTTGGATAAATTCGTCGTAGTATACCTCGATGACATACTCATCTACTCCAAGAATGAAGAAGAACATGCCATACATCTAAGGCTGGTATTGATGAAACTTCGAGAGCATCGCCTTTACGCCAAATTCTCCAAGTGTGAATTTTGGTTGCCAGAAGTGACATATCTAGGCCATGTAATCTCTGGCAGGGGTATTGCTGTCAATCCCGAGCGAGTTCAAGCCGTCCTTGATTGGACTCCACCTGAGACGGTTAAGCAAGTTCGGAGCTTCCTTGGCTTAGCGAGCTATTGCCGCCGCTTTGTCGAGAATTTCTCCAAGGTTGCTAAACCTCTAACTGAACTCCTCAAGAAAGATAAAAAGTTCGACTGGATTCCACAGTGCGAGTTCAGTTTTCAAGAACTGAAAAGACGCCTGACATTTGCCCCGTACTGGTACCACCAGATTTCTCCAAGGATTTTATTATCTATTGCGACGCCTCGCGACAAGGACTAGGTTGCATACTCATGCAAGATCGTCAGGTAATTGCCTATGCTTCACGGCAATTATACCCACATGAGGAAATTATCCCACACATGATCTAGAGCTTGTAGCTGTAGTCCATGCACTTAAAACATGGCGACATTACCTTCTCGGTAATCGTTGCGAGTTCTTCACCGATCACCAAAGTTTGAAATATATCTTCACCCAACCAGATTTGAATCTCAGGCAAAGACGTTGGGTTGAGTTGATCTCGGATTATGACATAGGAATAACTTACATCCCGGGCAAAGCCAATGTCATGGCTGATGCACTAAGTCGTAAATCCTATTGTAACAACCTGATGTTACAACAAAGTCAACCACTTCTCCATGAGGAATTCCGTAAGCTTAATCTTCACATTGTTCCTCAAGGATTCCTATCCACCCTGGTGGCAAAACCTAACCTTATGGATCAGATCATAACCGCCCAGCGGTATGATAAGGGCATATCTCGGATTAAGGAAAACATTGCTAGCGGAGTTGCTAAATGTTTTTCCATGGATAAGCGGGGTGCTGTCTTCTTTGAGAACCGTTTGGTGGTTCCCAAGAAACAACATCTACGCCAATTGATCCTTAAGGAAGCTCATGAATCCCCTATCACCATTCATCCCGGTAGTACCAAGATGTATCAAGACCTACGCCGGAGGTTTTGGTGGACTAGGATGAAGAGAGAAATCGCTCAATACATTGCTAATTGCGACTTTTGTTGTCGTGTTAAAGCAGAGCATCAACGGCCTGCTGGCACCCTTCAACCTTTGGCTATTCCTGAATGGAAATGGGATAAAATCATTATGGATTTCATCACTGGGTTTCCCAGGACCAAGAAAGGGAATAATGCCATCTTCGTTGTGATCGACCGACTTTCCAAAGTAGCCCAGTTTCTACCTTTTCGTGAGAGTATCACCGCTAGCCAGCTAGATGAGTTATACATCTCCCGAATAGTGACTCTTCATGGTGTTCCATTGGAAATTAACTCAGACCGTGGGAGTCTCTTCACCTCTCGATTTTGGGAAAGTTTCCAAAATGCTATGGGAACTCGTCTCTCCTTTAGCACTGCCTTCCATCCTCAATCAAGTGGTCAAGTAGAGCGAGTCAATCAAATTCTGGAAGATATGCTCCGAGCTTCTGTCATCTCGTTCGGAATAAGTTGGGAGAAATGCCTTCCATTCGTGGAGTTTGCTTATAACAATAGTTATCAAGCCAGCTTAGGCAAGGCTCCTTTTGAAGTTCTCTATGGACGAAAATGTCGAAGGCCTCTTAACTGGTTAGAAACCGGGGAAAGACAACTCTTTGGCCCGGATATGATTCAGGAAGCAGAAGAGCAGGTTCGCGTTATTCGCGAGAAATTGAAAACAGCCCAATCTCGTCAAAAGAGTCAATATGACCGTAAACATAAGCCTATGACTTATGAAGTCGACGAGAAGGCTTACCTTCGGGTTACTCCGTTAAAGGGAACCCATCATTTCAGTATCAAAGGCAAATTGGCCCCTCGTTACATCGGACCCTTTCGCATTCTTGCCAAACGAGGAGAAGTTGCCTACCAATTGGAACTACCTCCGCATCTTTCCAGAGTTCACGATGTCTTCCACATTTCACAACTCAGGCGTTGCTTCGCGGATCCTATCCGTGAAGTGGACCACGAAACGCTTGATCTACAAGATAACCTCTCTTATCGGGAATATCCCGTTCGTATCCTTGATCAAGCCGAGCGTACCACTCGACGCCATAATATCATGTTTCTCGAGGTTCAATGGTCACATCATTCCGAGAAAGAAGCCACTTGGGAAAGGGAGGATCGTCTTCGACTCGAGTACCCCACCTCCTTTCCAGAGGATCCTAAATCTCGGGACGAGATTCTTTTGAGTGGGGGTGAGTTGTCACACCCTAGCTAGTCCATGCATTAGAATGTGCATCATGTTTAAATTTCTTTTAAATTTGAAATGGGGAAAGCAGAAAACCCCCAACACCCCCCCCCCGGAAAAAATAGGGTTTACTAAAATTATTTTCAATGAACCTGAAATGCCCTTCTAAAAAGTTCACCCTCTTTGTCTTGGGTTAGAACCTCTGGCAAAATTGGTGCACAATTTTTCTAGGTCAACAGAAGGTCATTGAATTAAATCATAAGTATTTGAATTTGGGCATTTAAATGCTAAAAAATAATTTAAATGCTCAGATAATTCTGGGAGTAAATGTTTCCTGTTGGAAATAATCTAAACAGAGGCCACATTTATTTTCAGGATTTTTGGAAATGTTCTAGTATTTTAAATAAAGCTAAACAGTTGCAGTTTAATAGAAAACATAAACTAAATCAAAAAAAGAGAGAAAGAAGCCCACCTGGGCCTTACCTGGCTCGGCCCAGCCTACTGGCTCGGCCATTCACCCCCTACCTCGCGCCAGGAGGCAGGGGCGCGTGCTCGCCGCGCGCCGTCCACGCGCCGGCCACCTCCTGCTTCTGCTGACACCGGGAGACGCCCAGAGGATGCCACGCGACCCCCACGTCTCCCTCCCATCCTCGCTCACTCTCCCCCTCGTCTCCCTCTCTCTCTCCCGCGATGGCCGAGCGCGTACCTCACCGCCGATCGCCGTAGCTGCCACCATAGCCACTCCCTCGCCCCTCCGACGAGCCCATTAGCTCCGCCTCGACTCCCTCGTCCTCCCCACCGAGCCACGCATCGCCGCCTTTGCCCTCGTCTTCAACCTCGGGCACCCGAGCCATCTCCGGTCGATTCGCCGCCGCCAGGACCTCCCCGAGCCCGCTGACCCCCTCTCCGACTCCGCTGTGAGCTCCCCTTCCTTTTCCCCTAGCTCCCGTGCTCATTTGGCCCCTGTAGCCACCGTTTCCACCGCACCCGAGAGCTCCTCGCTGCCGGCCATGTTGCCGTCATGGCTGCGGCCGTGCAAGCACGTGTCCGAGCACACCACCGCATTCAGTGCGACCCCAGGAGCCTAACGCACGCACTTCCTAGCCTTGCCGTGCACCGTACCCCCTTTTCCCTCTCCGCCCGAACTCCGGCCGCCGCCACGAGCTCGATTCCGGCGAGCTCGCTCCACCCCAGCTCCTCACACTTGCTCCTTTGGATGCGCGAGAGCCTGGGCTTCGCACGGGTGGTCTCCGCCGTCGATTTGGTCGCCTGAGGGCGTTTTCCGAAGCCCTCCGCCCTCTCGGCCTCGCCGGCGACTCAACGCCGGCGGGATTAGACCTGCTGACCGGTGGTTTGACCACTGACGTGGATTGGGTGGGCCCAGGTTGACTCCTTTGAGTCAATGACAAGTGGGCCCCCCCTCTGCTAATTATCCAGATTAGTTTCTAACTAAAATTAGTTAGTTTAATTAGTATAGTCACTGACTAGTGGGCCCTGCCCAGTAATTAGGCTAACTAAACATAGTTAGTGCACTGAGAGGCTGACAGAAGGGGCCCACCAGTCAGGTTTGGCCTGGGCTGGCGCCTTTGACCTGCTGAGGTCAGCATGACGCAATGCTGATGCAGTAATGCATTTTCTGGATTTATTTTTATTCAGGAAATTCCAGAAAATGTTTAAAACTTCTAAAAATCATAGAAATTCAACCGTAACTCCAAATGAAATAATTTATATATGAAAAATTATCAGAAAAATTCAATCTATCCATCTGTAATGGTCTCATGCATGACAAAACAAGTTTACCTTGCTGTTTAAGCAGAATAAGGAAATGCACTATAAATGCCATGTTTAATGAGCTAATATTTGAATCCTTGATTCAAATGGGTTCATCCCTTCCTATTTTAGCTTGCATTAGGCCAAGACACAATCATATTGCCATGTCATAGCATGCATCATATTTTTGCATATCGTCATGCGTTGATTGTCTTCCGACGTGTTCTTCGTGGTAGGTTCTGCCTCCGAGGATATTCACGGGTATCCAACTGAAGGGCAGTATCCCGTTACCACTCCATCAGGCAAGCAACCCATTGATCATTCCGATACAAACCCATGTTCTCGCTTCTACTCTTGTTTACTACATTAAGACAACGCGATTCAAATTGTTGTGTGCTACGGTAGTTGAACCCTTATCCTCTGCATGACCTGTCATTGCCACAGTAACTAGATGAAACCCACTAGCATGTGTAGGAGTTGATTGAGCCATGGTTTTGTGATTCCTACCTTGATATGCCTGCTATGCTTAGAGTTGTGTCAGGTCTAGTTCATCTGGGTGATGGGCTAGAGTGAAATGATTATGTCGGTAATGTGGGGGATGTGTGGAACATGTTTTGGTAAAGGTATCGATGAGAGGCCATGTAGGAGTACATGGTGGGTTGTTTCATTGAGGCCGTCCCTAAGAACTGAGATCTGTATGTGTGATTTTAAGATTCAGCTACTACCATGCATTGGGATCCTTAATTGACCCTCTCGGTTTCTTAATCACCCTAGTACTCAGTCCAGGAGTTGCAAATACTTTCTGGTGTTTGTAGGTTATGTGTTGGCGGCCGTGCGTAGCGCTGACCCTAGGGGTGGGCTATGTTGCGGTAGATACACCATGGCCGGGTATGTCGGGCGCCCGTTTGGCGTCTCGGGACCCTGTTCACATCGTTCGGGGCCGTATGTGGAAACCTCGGCCAGACTCCCTATGGATGGAACCTGGATAAGCGATAAACCTGGACTAGAGTCTTAAGTGTTTAGGTAGGCCGTGGCCGACACCCTCGCTGGGGTTCCGCTTGAAGGTTGCTGAGTACATGTCGTGTAAACGGCGATAAGTGGTGAAAGCATGTATGACGGAGTACACCCCTGCAGGGTATAAAACTATTCGAATAGCCGCGTCCGCGGTAAAGGACTACTTGGTTGCCTATATAGTTCAAAGACAAGTTAATGGACACTACTAAAAGACTCAAGATAAGTGTGAGTACCGAGGATGGCCCTCTCGTAGGATGACGAGGGAGGATCCCCGGTGGAGTATTGTGTTGGTGAGTAGTGGACTCGTGTGCAAAAACTATTTTACTGGGGGAGTTCCGTAGGATAGCTTAGCCAAGAGTCTAAGCTGGCTTGCTGCATCAACCCCACCGCCTTCTTGAGAATAAGCATGTATAGTAGGTTCTGATGTAAGACTTGCTGAGTACCTTTGTACTCATGTTTGCTTAATTGTTGTTTTCAGACGACAACACTGCCCCCTTCGATGGGTTTTATGTAGACCTTGACGTCGACGAGTGACTAGCCACCCAGGTGGTGATCTTGGCCATGGAGGGCCTTATGTAGATAGACATGCTTCGAGAATCCTTCTTACTTTCTAGAGTCTGTACTCAGACTAGTTGCTTCCGCATGTGCTTGTATGTTTGTATGAATTGAGTGTCGGGTCATGTGACCCCTATCTGTATGAACATGTTATGTATGGCTCTCTGGAGCCCTTAAATAAAGTACTTGAGTTGTAGAGTTTTGTTGTGATGCCATGTTTTATGTACTCATATCGGGCATATTGTGTGTATGATTGAAATGCTTGGTATGAGTGGGGTCCGACAATCTAGTTGTTTATCCTTGGCAGCCTTTCTTATGGGGAAATGTAGTCTAGTGTTCCTCGAGCCATAGTAGTCCGCTACAGCCCGGTTCACCGGAGTCCTGCTAGCCCAGCACTACTGTTCAGGACACTTGACTGGCCGACATGTGTTTCACTTCGTTCCTATGCCTGTCCCTTCGGGGAAATGTCACGCGGTGATTTTCGGAGTCCTGCCTAGCCCGCTACAGCCCGGGTCCCCCAGAGTCCTGTTAGCCCAGTGCTACAGCCCGGAATCAGTCGCTGATGACCGACATGCTCGATGTGATACATGTATGCCTGTCTCCATAGGTCTGTGCCGCTTTGAGTTCACGACTAGCCATGTCAGCCCGGGTTCTCTGTCATATGGATGCTAGCGACACTATCATATACGTGACCCAAAAGGCGCAAATGGTCCCGGGCCATGGTAAGGCGACACCCGTGGGATACCGTGCGTGAGGCCGCAAAGTGATATGAGGTGTTACCGGCTAGATCGATGTAACTTGGAATCGGGGTCCTGACAGTAGCGATCCACTACTTCCACCCTGATTGTGCTGCCTACGTGAAATTTTTGTATGCAAGTTCAGTGTGATGTGATGTTCTATATGATTGTCTCAACTATATAAGTTTTTACTGAGCATCGGCAATGCATATGGCTGAAAGATGTATTTTCGAGCATCGACCGATGGGTCTTTCTCTCACACACACAGACACACACGCACACATGCACAAGTGGGACCCATTGAATTATTTCTTCGCTCGTGACAACTTTTAATTAGGTTCCACTATACTTACAATGGGTTGTACATTCTTACAAGTTGCAAACGGGCTATAAGTTCTCCGCCACACACTTGTGGGCCTACTAAGTTGACGCGTCCCCTTAAAAACAGTAAGTTGACGCGTATGCAATGCTTTGTCAACTTATAGTCAACACACGGTTCTAGCAGCAGTGGCCATTGGATGTCCATCCAACGGATGTCGTGCTTCTTCTTCAATCTTGGATATTCTTGCTTCAGCCGCGCAAGAAATGATTCCTCCCCTTGACATCTGGGGCGCACTGTTTCGGAGGTTGGCCCATGGGCCTACTAAGTTGACGCGTACCAAGGGCTTTTTCAACTTAGTCAATATAAACGATTCTAACTGCAGTGACCGTACGATGTCCATCCAACGGCCGTCGTGCTTCTTCAACCTCTGGTCTTCTTGCTCCTGCTGCCCAAACCAGCACCGGCAGTGCCACCTGCTCCTGCCTCCCGTGTCCGGCTATGCTGCGAACGATGTCCATGCCATCCCTCTATACTCACCCACACCTCATGTTATTCTCCGGTGACGGCAGCCTCACACCGCAGCCGAAGCAGTCAACCCACGTACTCCCCTGCGCGTGGGCATCCATTGCCGCGTCTTCCCTGGCCCCGCGTCGTTCCCTTCCTAGGCCTCACCATCGTCCACCGCCTTGGTACTCTCGGCTCGGCGTGGTCAACATGCTCAATGAAGGACAACCATTGGAAGTGGACTTTAGGCGGTGAGGCTGACAGCTGGACCCACTAGCTACATCTTCGAACACAAGGAAGTGCCTCCTTATTACTCGCAAAATAAAAACGGTTCCTCCCCCTGACAGCTGGGACCGACCAGCTATATCCTTGCATGCAAGGAAGCGCGTCCTTATCCTCCCTGACCGCTGGGATCCACCCGGTCAAAGCGTATGTAGCGTTGTCTGTCTAGTCGCGAATGTGTACGTACATACTGGTCGATCGGTCTCTCCGCAAGTATGAACCACGACTGAGTAAGTAGCGGGACGTGTCATTCTAGAGGACCCGACATAGCAGTTCACGCAGTCCTGTCTAAGTCTTGTACACGTACGTACAACCACAGGGCAAAAAATATAGCCACGTATGTACATGCGGGGGGGGGGGGTGTCCAGTGCGTACTCGTGCACAAATACGGACGGCCAGGGCTTGTGTATATGGAGAGGCAATGGACGGCAGTAACAGCGTCCTGTTCATTGGGGAGCGAACCCGCTGGGTCGGAACGGAGAAACAGTGTCATGTTCATTAGGAGGCAACCGACTGGGTCAAAATGTGTCCTTTTCAATGGGAGCCAACCGGCTTGGACGGAACAGCCGAAACGGGGTCTAGGATTCCGCAGGACGGAGGAAACGACCTTCTGTTTGACCGGCCACAATCAAAACGAGATCCTATTCATTGGGAGGGGTGTGGCGTACCGCAAAATTGAGGAAACAGACTTGTGTTCGAGTGCCTACGGTCGAAATGGGGTCCTGTTGATTGGGAGGGGTGTGGCGTACCGCAATACGGAGGAAACAGACTTGTGTTGGAGCGTCACACTCAAAACGGGGGCCCTGTTCATTGGGAGGGGTGTGGCGTACCGCAAAACAGGACTCCATGGGCTACTGTTCATCTCCACCGTCGACCTCCTCTAGCCTCCATGGGCTACCATTCATCCACGGCTACTTTTCATCCATCCTCCACCGGCTCCTGTTCATCCAACCCCCACTAGGAACTGTTCATCCACAACCAACCAACCGGCTTGACTCACCATGTCTCGACTCGTTCTACGTACCATGCGCACGGTAGCAATGGTCACTGTTCATCAAGAGGCAACCCAACACCGGCTAGCTATGTCTCACACGGGGCCTCGATCGGCTTCAGTAAGCAGCAAGAGTGATCGATCGCTCGGGTTCACTTAGCAGCAGTAGTGAAGGAATTGCTCGGGTTCAGTCAGTAGCGAATGAATCGCTTGGGTTCAATTAACAACCAAGGGATCGATCGCTCAGGTTCAGTAACGTGCGATCACTCAGGTTCAGTTAGCCAATGCCTCGCACACACGTGTGTAGACAAGAGAAACGCGCAAACCACAGTGCATCGCTCGGCCCCGACCACCCACCGTAACCGGGAACTCCCTGATATTTTCCTCGCCCTCGCTTCTACCATGGTTTTTGTGAGATTCGAGGTTCGGCAGACCCTTGAAAGGTTCGAACACTGGGGTGCGTGCGAAGAACTCATCCCCCTCAACCTGCCTGCTCGCTAATTCCATGGCCTAGCTTGACGAACCCAACGGACAAAAGACATGGCAGTTTACCCAGGTTCGGGCCACCTTGCAGTGTAAAACCCTACTCCTGCTTTGTGGTGGATTGTCTTCAAGGGGCTGAGGATCAACTAGTATAGTGCACAACAACCTCAGGAGGAGAGGTGTTCTTGGAACTTGATGAGCTGGGGGTGTGAGGATGATCTGAATGATCCGTATGTCTCCACAGTGTTAGCTAAGTTTATAGTGGCATTGATCCTCTTCCCAAATGTAAGGCCGAAAGGGATCCCACAACCGCCAATTTCGAAGGGAGACAACTAGTACATGCTATCTTGACAAAAGTAGTCTTCGCCTGCCAAAAGCACCTGGTCGTGATGCTGCGGTGGGCTCTGCAATGACCTCCGTCCTGGCGGTCTTGCTCTTGTTGCACCGAAACAGAAACCTTTGCTTGATTCCTTGGGACCCCGCGCCTGCGCTTGCCTCCTTAGCACCAAAGAAGAAAGTGGTACACTACACCTGCTGGCGCCTGCCTGGCCTTGGTCGTCATGGCTCACGTCATATGAACCTCGCGAGGTGCACCTTGCATTGATATCTCCACTCCTCGGGAGCTAGCCTGGTGAGGCTGCCCCCAGGGAGGTCTTGGTGTCATCCGCCTCGCAACGCTTGGCCTCTCGCGAGGGTATTAGGTTGTTGTTGTTGAAGCTAGGCCATACTAGGCCATCGATGGAGCCACGTCATGGGCCGTAGGCAAGAAAGTCTGGATACCCCCATTCCCAAAACACCGACAGTTGCCCCCGGGCCCAAGGTGCGCTCGTACTTGGCTTCAAGGCGAAGCCAAAGGGCAAGTGCGGAACGCCGCAGGCGCTAATCTCCTGCGGCCTTGGTCGAAGCATGGTGATTGATGGGACATGGGCGCCTTCGCTTCCCCACGCCGCCTTGGCAACCGTCCGACTTGACGGGACTTTGCCGCATGCATGGAAAAGCCATCATTGCGTGGGATCGTGGAGGCCGGCGGTTGGCCTCCCGCAGGCCATAAATGATAGGAGGGGCAGAGCCCCTCCTGCTCATCCCTGTTTTCTCGCCGCCCGCTTCTTCTTCTTGTTTCTTGCCTCGCCGTCTTGCTGTAGTCCTCAGGCGCCGACGAGGAAGTTCTCTACCGCCGAGAAGGGGAAGGCTCCCAAGTAGGGACCTGACTCGCCACCTCCCAAGAGAGGGCGAGGCCGCCCCGCAAGCACGTCGCGACTCCTGCGGTGGCTCCTCGGGGGCGCGGGCGCGCCTTGGCCGGCCATGGCGGTGTTTCTTCTCGTGGAAGGTGCCGCCGAGGGCGAGGCAGCCCCTGCAATGAGGGGAGGCACGCCATGGTTTCCCGGCCTCCTCGGCCGCTCTTCCACTCGGCCGAGGTGCTCTCGGAGTTCGTCGTGTGGTCGGAGAGGCCAGCCAGCACCTGGCTCCCTCTCCCCCGCTTCTTCACGGGTGAGTTGTCGGCCGCGGGGCCTGACGGCCTCTGGGTGTAGGCTGAAGGCTGTTGCAGCAAGGCTTCGTGGGTCGGGGTCGAAGTTTCTGCCGCCGGGAACGTGTCCTTGGCTCGCGGCTGGCAGGCGTTTGCTCGCGCCGCGGCCTAAGCGGTAGGTGCACCCTCCACTTCATGTACAACGTCGTCGCGACCCTCTACGCACTACTAGGAAAAGGGATATAGATAATATGGACACTAATGGCGCACTAGACATGTGGTGCGCCACTACTATATAGCAGTGGCGCACCATGTGTTGGTGCGCCATTAGTGTGATAGACACTAATGTCGCACCACGCCCATGGTGCGCCACTAGTAACATATTTTTTCCCAAAAATACTAATGGCGCACCAGGGCACAGTGCGCCATTACTAGTTTTAACTAGTAATGGCACACCACTCACCCCGTGCGCCACTACTATCATTTTTTTGCAAAACTACTAATGGAGCACCACCAGCCAGTGTGCCATTAGTAACCAAGGGTACTAATGGCGCGTTTGTAGGTGGTGCGCCATTACTAAGAACTCCATTTACGAAAAATAAGGGCAAGAAGATTGTGGACAGATAGCTAGCTAAGATCGATTGTATTTAAATTGTAGCCTTCATTTCTCGATTGTATTTCGACATATTGAAATGATATTTCTTCTGTTCTAGTGTCCTCATGAATATTTATTTATGTTTATTATGGTATTGAATTTCTAATTCACAAAAAGTATTGAATTTGTTAAATTTTTTGAACTCATGAATATTTTTAAATTTAATTCGTGGGCACTTTTTGAATTCATGAATATTTTTTTCAAATTTGATGATATTTTTTCATATTCAATATGAAAAAATATTGAATATTCATGAGGACACTCGATCTCGATCCCTCTCCATCTCGATCGCTATCCCTCCTCGCCAGATCCCCATCGCCGCCGAGCACCCCCCGCACCCTCCCCCGCTCCACCGCCGCCGACGACCCCCGCACCCTCCCCCGCCGCCGACGACCCTTCCCCCGAATGGAATCGGCCGAGCGCACCACCCCCTCCCTCCCCCCCGAGTGAGACCTAGGGTTCAAGACGCCACTGCCGGCCCTCTACTAGGCAACAAAAAATCCTAAATTTTTTTACTAATGGCGCACCGCTCAGCACTTTAGTGGCGCACCACTCAGCACTTTAGTGGCGCACTGCAAAAAGCACACTAGTGGCGCATCATCAACTAGTGCGCCATTAGTAAGCCAGAGAACATGGGTAAATATGGCCCCCTGGGAGGCATACTAATGGCGCACCATGGGATGTACAAATGGCGCACTGCGTGGTGCACCATTAGTATACCAGATACTAATGGCGCACCTGTGGTGTGCCATTAGTAAAAAATTCTAATCACGTGATGCTAGTGGCGCACCTGTAGTGCGCCATTAGTAGCCAAAACAGGTGCGCCAGTAGCATGCCTTTTCCTAGTAGTGACGTGAGGGTGTTTGGGGATGACGGCCGTCGCACAGGGGGCTACCCCGAAGACGACGACAATGACGATGAGCTCGGCCTTTACGACAGCCGCGACGATGCCGAGGCTGAGCTCGCCCTTGGCAAGGGCCGTGGCTCGTTCAGCGGCGGCGGTTCCTCCAGCAAGAGCACAAGCAGCGGCAGCTACGACCAGCCGCCACATTGCCGGGCTCGCTTCAAGGAAGGTGGCCGATCATCTCATCACCGCGCTCCTGTGAAGTAGGAGGAAGGCTCGGGCTGAGCTCGGAGGCCTCCAGAGCCCAGCCTCAGGAGCTGCTGTGGTCGCGCGGGCCACTTTTATTTAGCCTTTCCTTTTTCCTGCATTTTGAAAAAAGTAGAGGGCCCTGCTGGGGCATGTAATGAACCATGGGACTTATGCCACGATGCTCTGATTATTGTTCTAATGTATGACGTGATGTTCATGTCCGAGTATTTGCGGTAGGATAACTTAGTTTGATACACACGTGGTAGCCTCGCACCTCGCGATGGCGCGTCCATCTAGCATCTCGTGAGGCCCCCTTGCTGCTGGCTCAAGGGTCGCTGGCCTCAGGAGACATTGCGAAGCTGCAGAATTGTTAGAAACTTTTTTTGGGTGTCCTGTTCTTCCTTGCGTGAATCCTCAGGCGTGGCCTAGTCATGGCTTAGTGCATCGCGTCGCGGTACCTGGTGGGCACGGACATAAGAAGATGCGCAAATCACAAGCTCGTTAGAGGGTGTCTCGCGAGGATAGAAAAAGCCATGCCCCTGGGGGGACAAGGCTGTGGCAAAGTGTGTTTGGGGCATGGGGCGGGCCCAACACCCCACACACACTCACACCGGCCTAGCCCCCGCGCACGAGACACGCGAGGAAGAGCGACGGGCAACTGCCGCTCCTCCTGGTCCAAGACCGAATGGCAAGAGAGAAGACGAAGGGGAAATCCAACTTGGCAATCGAAAATGCGAGAACTCCAAATTCCATTAAAAGGAAGGGGTGCCAACCAAATACAAAAAGCAAGCAAATGAACATATGTTTCCGGCACCTAGACTAGTCTTCTCACCAGCGCGGAGCTAGGTGCTGCCACTAGGACGTGGGAGGGAGCCCCTGAGGCCCGAGGGTGGCTCTCCGGAGACTGCGGGGCGTGTACAGCCCCACTCATTATTACATGAGAGTGTCACAAGCGGAGACCTTCACACGCACTTGGCCTTGCTTCATGGGTAGAACCTCTAGAGGTGCTGGTTGTTCCAGGCGTTCTGGATGGGGATCCCGTCCTGCGTCTCCAGGCGCATGGCGCCAGGCCTGGAAACGCGGGCGATCCTAAATGGGCCCTCCCACATGGGTGAGAGCTTATGCAGCCCTTCCCTGGAGAGCACCCACCTCAGGATGAGATCACCCACCTCGAGCGGATGCTACGATAGTGGTACCGCCACAGCGCCTGCTGGTACATTGCTTCCCGGAGCGAGGCTTGACGGCGGCGTTCCTCCCCCAGCATGAGGTCCATCCCCCGCATGGCGTCTTGGCGTGCCTCGTCAAACGCCAAGACCCGCGTGGAGCGATGCTTGACCTCATGAGGGAGAACCGCTTCGGCTCTTTAGACGAGTTATAATGGAGTCTCGCCCGTCAGCTTGGTGGTGGTGGTGCAGATGGACCACAACACGGACTGGAGCTCGTCGAGCTAGGCCCTGCCGCATGCCTCAAGCTTCTTCTTGAAAGTTCTTGTCTTGAGGCCTCTCAGGACCTCCGCGTTGGTGCGCTTAGCTTGGCCATTGCTCCTGGGGTGTGCCACTGAGGCATAGCATATCTGCGTTGCAAGGTTAGCACGATACGTTTTGAAGAGGTTACTAGTGAACTGCGAGCTGTTGTCAGTGATATTCGATTAGGGACCCTGAAGCGGCTCACGAGGCCCTTGATGAACTTGACTGCCGAGCCCGCCGGGATGGTGCGGACGGCTTCCTCCTCCGCCCACTTGGTGAACTTGTCGATGGCGATGTAGAGGTAGCGGTAGCCCCCGGGCTCTCGTGGGAATGGTCCCAAGATGTCCAACCCCCAGACCGCGAATGGCCATGTGAGAGGAATGGTCTAGAGGCCGTGAGCGGGCTGGTGGATCTGCTTGGCGTAGAATTGACACGCTTCGCAAGATCTCACCAGCTCGGTGGCATCATTGAGCATTGTGGGCCAATAGAACCCGCTGCAGAATGCCTTGCCCGCGAGGGTGCATGATGGTGTGTGATGCTCGCAGTCCCCGCCATGTATGTCGGCCAATATCTCATGTCCCTGCTCCTTGGAGATGCATCGCAAAGAAACATCATTCGGCAGTTTCCTATAGAGCTCATCATCCTGGATGCACTAGGCGGTGGCCTGTCGAACCACATGCTCCGCGTCCTCCTCCTTCTCCGGCAAGGTCCCCTGAAGCACGTACACCTTGAACTCTTCGGTCCAGCACCCATCGTGAGGTTCCAGCGCAAGGAGGAGATGGGCTCCTGAGGTCGGGCCACAAGCCGGGGCACCTGACGGAGGGGCCTGAGGGAGGAACTCGCGAGGCGGTGCTGGTGCCGCTGCGGGCGGGGCTGCATACGGCTTGAAGAGCCGCTCCACAAAGACATCGGGCTCTTGAGGCTGGCACCGGGACGCCCTCTTGGTGATGTCGTCTGCTTCCTTGTTTGTGCCGTGCGGCACATGCTGCAGTTCCAGACCCAAGAATTGTTTTTCAATTTCACGTACCTCCGCAAGGTATACCTCCATGTGCTCATCCTTTGGCTCGTATACTTTGTTGGAGAAGTCGACAAGGAGCTAAGAGTCGCCCTTGATGGTGAGGCGCTTCACTCCAAAGGCCGCCGCAGCCTTGAGGCCGGCGATGAAGCCCTCATACTCTACGATCACTACAAAATAATACACTTCCGTGATGATACGTGTTTGTCACAGTAGGTCACTTTTTTTGTCATGCATGTACATCCATGACAAATTTATGACAGAATTAAGATAGTCATACTTGTGCTGTCGTAGAAGTGTTCCATGACATTACCAAAATTATCATCACGGAAATGTTGACTTGCATGACGATAAATCGCGCGTCACAGAAGTTCTTTCGTCAAGGGTGACCGACACGTGGCATCCACTGTAACGGAAAGACGTTAAGCTATCGGGTCGGGTTTTGGATCTGATAACCTGTTAACAGCCCCGACCAATGGGGATTTTCCACGTGTAAAATCATCATTAGCTAGAGGACCTATGATACGTCGACACGTGGCATGGCCCAACAAGTTTAAATGGGCCGGCCCAACTAGAGGCCCACAAGATTTTGGGGACCATATTGGGCCGGCCCAGCTAAAGGCCCACGAAATTTTGTGGACCATAATGGGCTGGCCCAGCTAAAGGCCCACAAGATTTTTTTGTGCCATAATGGGCCGGCCCAGGTAAAGGCCCACAATATTCTTGCGGGTCATAATGGGCTGGCCCAGCTAAAGGCCCACGATATTTCATCGACATTAATGGGCCGACCCAGCTATAGGCCCACAAGATTTTGAGGACCCTAGTAGGCCGACCCATTAACTGGCTGCCATGTTTTGGGCCAAATGTCGGCCCATATTTGATCCGGTCCATTAATGGCCTGCCACGCTCTGGGCCTAATAGTGGCCCATATGAGATCCGGCCCGTTAAAAGCCTACCACGTCCTAGGCCAAATTACGGCCCAGATCAGGTCCGGGCCTTTAAGAGGCTTTGGGCTCAATTATGGCCCATATCAGATTCGGCCCGTCAACTGGACACTATGCTTTTGGGCCCACTTGCTAAAGGCCCACTTAGTAATTCGGCCTGATATTAGTTTTGGCCTGTTAAGGGCCCGTTTATCATTTCGTCCCTATATTAATTTCGGCCTGTTAAAAGCCCGTCATATAGTTGGGCCTAACTACGGCCCGGTTTGCATCCGGCCTGCTCGCAGCCAATATCTGATTGGGCCAAACAAGGACCCAGACAATTTTGGCCTGTTAAAAGCCCATGATTTGATTCGCACAATCATGGGCCGGGGTTCATTTCGGGCTGCTGCGTAACTAGTAGGAATTAAGAACAAACCTACTCTATACAATAAAGAAATTACGGCATAGTAACTAAGAATAAACCTACACTACACAATAAAGGATTTAAGGTATATTACATCCACTGGGCATCAAAGTTCGCCACCAGTGATCATAAAGCACAACGAAGAAGAAGATTACAAAAACTGGGCACCGTTGCAGCGTAACAAAATAATACTGAACCGAGATCACTTCCAAGACAGTTCAAGAAAGGTTAGCCTTGCGGGGAACTGCTGCGCAAGCTCTTAAGCAAGGCTGTGAGACCGGCTTAGCATGACGGTCATAGCTTCCAGGTGTAGCTGTTTAGCGATGAGGTTCTCATTGGTGTTCTCCGCAATCTTTCTTAGAGATAGGACTTCAAGTCGAAGTTGAGTTGCAGAATGCCTTTCTGCTAGAATTTGGGACTGAAGAAGTCGAACTGATTCTGACAACGAATTCTGTGAGCTTGTCTGACTGTTAGTCTCAAGTAACTTGAACACTGCATCAAGACAAGACTTTGGGGTTGTCTCGCTATCTTCAAGATGTTTTGCCTTCTTTGCTGCAATATATGTTGGGTTTGTCTCACAACCTTCAGCAGACTTGTGCATGCCATCAGGCATATCTGTAACACCCTTGATGCGACTATATCTCCCACGTGTCGAGGTACGACTTAGAGGCATAATCGCATTGAAGGCATATGTCGCAAGTTAGGCAATCTTCACAACATCCCATGTAATATAGATAATGAAAGGGCAGATAACATAGTTGGCTTACACTCGCCACGTCAATCAAGTACATAAATAACATTACACCATCCAAACACTCAAGGCCCGACTACGGCGCCAAAATAAAAGATAACCCAACATGCGACACGGTCCCGATCACCCCCAACTGGGCAGCACTACTGATCATCAGGAAAGGAAACATAGTAACGTTGAGAGTCCTCGTCGAACTCCCACTTGAGGTCAAGCGCGTCTCCTGGAGCGGAATCATCAGGCCCTGCATCTGGTGTAATAGTAATCTGTGAGCCACAGGGACTCAGCAATCTCGCACCCTCGCGATCAAGACTATTTAAGCTTATAGGTAAGGCAAGGTACAAATATATGTGGAGCTGCAACAAACGACAAGCAAAATATGGTGGCTAACTTATTCGCAAAAGAGAGCGAGAAGAGGAGGCAAAGCGCGAGCGAGAACCTAGAGAGCAACTTGCGCAAACATTACTCCAACACCGTGTCCACTTCCCGGACTCCGCCGAGAAGAGGCCATCACGGTAACACACTCGGTTGATTCATTTTAATTAAGTTAAGGTTCAAGTTATCTACAACCGGACATTAACAAATTCCCATCTGCCCATAACTGCGGGCATGGCTTTCGAAAGTTCAAATCCCTGCAGGGGAGTCCCAACTTAGCCCATGACAAGCTCTCACGGTCAACGAAGGAATACACCTCCTCCCAAGACGTTCTGATCAGACTCGGTACCTCGGTTCTTCAAGACACTTCGACAGGTTAAAACAAGACCAGCAACACCGCCCGAATGTGCCGACAAATCCCAATAGGAGCTGCACATATCTCTTTCTCAGGGCACACTCAGATTGTCCTAGGTACGGGTAGGCCAGCCCAGAGTTGCCCCTGGTGGCCACCGGCAGCTGACAGGTGGACCAACACTCAGAGGAGCACTGGCCCGGGGGGTTTAAAATAAGATGACCCTCGGGCTCCGGAAACCCAAGGGAAAAAGGACTAGGTGGCAAATGGTAAAACCAATGTTGGGCATTGCTGGAAAAGCTTTAATCAAGGCAAACTATCAAGGGGTTCCCATTATAACCCAACCGCGTAAGGAACGCAAAAAATCCGGGAACATAACACCGATATGACGGAAACTAGGGTGGCAGGAGTGGAACAAAACACTAGGAGAGAGGCTGAGCCATCCACCCTTTACCAAGTATATAGATGCATTAAGATAACATGGCAATATAATGATATCCCAACAAGTAAATAAATGTTCCAACAAGGAACGGCCTCCAAACTTCACCTGCAACTAGCAACGCTATAAGAGGGGCTGGGCAAAGCGATAACATAGCCAATCAACGGTTTGCTAGGACATGGTGGGTTAGAGGTTTGACATGGAAATTTGGGAGGCTTGAAACCAAGTGGTAGGCATCGCAGCATTGGCATAGCAAAAGAGCGAGCAAACTAGCATAGCACAGATAGTAGTCATTTCGAGGGTATGATCATCTTGCCTGCATAGTTGTCAGAGTTGACTGGATCCTCGAAAGCAAACTCAACGGGCTCCTCGTTAGCGAACTCGTCTCCCGGCTCTACCCAAACAAGACAAACAAGCAACAAGGAGCACAATCAACTACGAGCAAGGATCAAACAATATGATGCAAAGATGATATGTTATGCGGGATGCGATGCGGGATGCATATGCAAGACGTGACAAGGAATGCATGAACCTGGCCTCAACTTGCGAATCCAAGTGTGCCACTGGATAGATGAAATGAAATCGCTTGAAAATGATATAAAGAACACCAGAATCGGAGTTACGGTTTGGAAATGGCGAGCAATTCAAATATGACACCGGTTTGAGATTTACAGTAAGTAGCCATCTAAATGCAACAAGATGAACATGCTACAACACCCAAACATGACAACAAAATACATGGTAGGGATGCATTCAAGATTCTTAACAAAAGTGTAGCACTGAGCTATGGCCAATTGATACATTAACAGGTTCAAACAAGCATATGGCAAACAGATCTCAGACTTAGTGAAATTAACACTTGTTTGGAATTTTAGATCAGGTAGCACTCTTCGGAGCAACAAAACTACATGCTACAGGACCTGAACATGGCAAAGTAAAGCATGGCATGGAGATACTCAAAGAGCTTAACAAAAGTCCCTTAGTGACCTTGATCCAAAAGGGATCAGAAAATACAATTGCAAGCATGTGAACATAGCAAAAACATAATCAGTTTTCAGACTTTGTGAAAACTGGCACATGCTGAAACATAACTCAAGTAGGCATGTTTACGAGCTCGATGCACTCACTACGGTGCAAGTCATGATAATCTAAGCCTACATCCATCAAGAATACACAAAATGCAAGCTATACATGGCAGGAACAATAACATAGCATGCATGGATCAACTACAACATCATCGGCAAAATTGCAAAGAAGTTGACAATCTGCCCAGATTCACAAAGTAGCAAAATTAGAGCTCGATTGACTCAAGCTAGGGTGCTCCATAATTTCAAAAGAAGACATGGATGGATAGAGAACTAGAAGATTAATAAAACATCCTTACTGATCATCCTCAAAAGAGGCACGGATCACTAGGAACGAACATGAACATATGGCATCATGAGATAAACAGATCAAGGACTTAGTGGAAATGCTAAGTCCCTGAAAACAGCATTACCAAGTGTCTCACTTGGCAAGCTTGTACTAGTCACCACACACATCACAAAAATACATGGGTTGCACCTCTGGAAAGATGGCAAAACCCTTAACAAAACATATGTAGAACTTCTGGGCATATCAGGCACACATAAATCATTGCAAAAATGACAAAAAGCTAAATGGAGTAGCAGATCTGACAAATAACTCAAGTAGCCCTCTTCTAATAGCATTTCTGGCATCAAGATGAACTCAAATGAAAATGATGCAATGAAATAAAATGATGTACTCTCTGAGATGAACATTTTGATATGCTATATGCCAAAAACGGAGCTACGGATGAGCAGATACGATGGTATGAACAGGAGCACATGGATCTGAAATCTTAGGACTTAGGAAAAAAATCGAGGTCAACCCTAGGGTTAGCTCGGATCTGGATCTGGCGCACGCCGACCGAGGCAAGTCCGGCGAGCTCGTCGGGGAGGCAGGCCGGGCGGCTTGCCGGCGAGGAGAGGAGGCCGGGCGGCGGGGCGGCGGACCCGGCCGCGGGGCGGCGAGGCGACGAGGGAAGGTGGCGGGGCGCGGCTCCGGCCGGCCGGCGTCGAGCGGCGCGCGGCGGCTCCGGTCGCCGGGGCGGAAGGAGGCGGCGGCGGCGGGGCGAACGCAGCGGCAGGGTCGGGCGCGGTGCGACTCGGGAGGCAACAGGCCTCGGGGGCCCTCCCTGGGCCTCCCAGGCCGGCGAAGTGGGGCGAGGCGGCGGGCGAGTGATGAGGCGACACGTGGCGGCGGCGGGGTGGATCCGGACAATGTCCGTCAGTGGCGATTTGTCCGGCGGCGCGCGAAGATGGTGGATTTTAGGGTTTCGGAGAGGGGATCCGCGAATTTGAAGGAGGGGGTCTATATATAGGCATAGGAGGAGCTAGCAGAGTCCAAATGAGGTGCGGTTTTCGGCCACGCTATCGTGATCGAACGATCTAGATGATGGAGAAGGCTTAGGTGGATTTTGGGCCAACTTGGAGGGGTGTTGGGCTGCAACACACACGAGGCCTTTTCGGTCCCTCGGTTAACCGTTGGAGTATCAAACGAAGTCCAAATGGTACGAAACATGACAGGCGGTCTACCGGTAGTAAACCAAGGACGCTTGGAAAGTCTCGGTCCAATCCGGAAATGTTTAATCCCCACACACGAAAGAAAAGTAGAAATGACCACCAGAGGAGAACGAAGCGCCGGAATGCAAAACGGACAACGGGGAAAAAGCTTGAATGCATGATATGAACACGTATGCAAATGCAATGCACATGATGACATGATAGGAGATGCGTGACAACGATAACAACACATGGAGACAAAGACCCGAACCCGAGAAAATAAAATAACTTAACGCCGAAACGGCAAGAGTTGGAGTACAAATTGGGAAAGTTACATCCGGGCTGTTACAACACTCCACCACTACGAAAGGATCTCGTCCCGAGATCTAGGACTGAAAGAACGCCGGGTATTCAGAACGGAGGTGATCCTCGTGTTCCCAGGTAGCTTCACGGTCGGAATGGTGTGACCACTTGACTTTGAGGAATTTGATTGACTTGTTGCAAGTCTTGCGTTCAGTCTCTTCGAGAATAGCAACTGGGTGCTCACGATAGGAGAGATCTTCTTGGAGCTCAATGTCCTCGAAGTTGACGGTGCGGTCAGGAGTCTTGAAGCACTTTCGGAGCTGAGAGACATGGAACACGTCATGAACATTTTCAAAGTTTGAAGGAAGCTCGAGTTGATAGGCGAGGTCGCCTCTCTTGCTGACAATCTTGAAAGGTCCCACGTATCTGGGGGCAAGCTTCCCTTTGATACCGAAGCGACGAGTACCTTTCATAGGAGAGACGCGGAGGTAAACATGATCTCCGATCTCGAAAGCCAAATCACGGTGCTTACTATCATAGTAGCTCTTCTGACGGGATTGGGCTGCTTTGAGGTTATCTCGAATGACTTTGCACATTTCCTCTGCCTCTGTGATTAAGTCATTTCACAAAAGCTGACGTTACTGGTTTCGGACCAGTTGAGAGGGGTACGACACTTCCTGCCATACAGAATTTCAAATGGGGCATTGCCTGAACTTGCTTGAAAACTGTTGTTGTAGGAGAATTCAGCATAAGGAAGACAATCCTCCCACTTCATGCCGAAGGAGATCACACAAGCCCTGAGCATATCTTCAAGAATCTGGTTGACACGCTCGACTTGACCGCTAGTTTGAGGATGGAAAGCTATGCTAAAGCGGATGTTGGTGCCCATGGCCTTCTGAAAAGAATCCCAAAACTTTGAGGTAAAGATGCTGCCACGGTCTGAAGAGATCACTTGAGGAATACCGTGCAGAGAGACAATCCAAGAGCTTTAGAGTTCCGCCAATTGAGCTGCAGTGATCGACTCTTTGATAGGCAGAAAGTCAGCCACTTTGGTGAGTTTGTCGATGACAACGAATATAGCATCATTGCCACGCTTGGACTTAGGAAACCCAGTCATGAAGTCCATTTCAATGTGGTCAAATTTCCATTCTGGAATGGCAAGAGGTTGGAGGAGACCAGCTGGCCTTTGGTGTTCTGCCTTCACTCTTCTGCAGACATCACATTCATTCACGAATTGAGCAATCTCGCGCTTCATTCGAGTCCACCAATAAGCTTGTTTAAGGTCCTGATACATCTTCGTGCTCCCAGGGTGGATGGAGAGGAGAGAATTGTGAGCCTCGTTCATGATCACTTTACGGAGGTCACCTTTGGGTACAATAATACGATCCTCGAAGAAGAGAGTATCCTTGTCATCAAGGCGGTAGCACTTGTACTTTGGTTGACTCTTTGCAATCCCAATCTTCACCTTTTTCACCATAGCATCAAGAAGTTGGGCTTGGCGAATCTGGTCTTCCAAGGTAGGAGAGACTTGAAGGTTGGCGAGGAAACCTTGAGGAACAACTTGCAGATTAAGTTTGCGGAAAGCTTCACAAAGCTTGGGTTGATGAGGCTTAAGAATCAGATTGTTACAATAAGCCTTTCTGCTCAATGCGTCAGCAATCACATTGGCCTTGCCTGGAGTATACTCGATACTCGGATTATACTCTTGAATCATTTCGACCCATCGAGTTTTCCTGAGGTTGAGATTAGGCTGAGTGAAGATGTACTTGAGACTCTATGATCAGTGAAAATGTCCACTTTTCTTCCAAATAAGAGATGTCTCCAAGTCAAAAGAGCATGCACAACTGCCGCCAACTTGAGATCATGAGTGGGGTAGTTCTTCTCATTGGGCTTCAACTGGCGAGATGTATAAGCAACAACTTTCTTCTCTTGCATCAAAACTGCGCCAAGACCCTGGAGAGAGGCATCACAAAAGACCTCGTACGGCTTGGATTCATCAGGCGGAGTCAGAACTGGAGAAGTGATCAATTTCTCTTTCAAAGTCTAAGCAATGTCACACTCCGGAGACCAAACATACTTGACGTGCTTCTGGAGAAGATTTAGAGAGGCTTCGCGATCTTATAAAAGTTTTCAACGAATCTTCAGCAATAGCTTGCGAGACCGAGGAAGCTACGAAGTTGCTTCATGTTCTGAGGAGGTTCCCTATTCACAATTGCAGACACCTTCTCAGGATTCACGGCAATGCCCTTGGCAGAGATGATATGACCAAGATAAAGAACCTCATCGAGCCAAAATTCACACTTGGAGAACTTGGCGTAGAACTGGTGTTCCCTCAACTTATCGAGAACCAAACGCAAGTGCTTGGCATGATCTTCCTTGTTCTTCGAGAAAACTAGAATGTCGTCGAGATAGACCAAAACGAAGTCATTGGTGTAGGCGTTGAAGATGAAGTTCATCATGCGAGAGAACGTCGGAGGAGCGTTGACGAGGCCAAAAGACATGAGAGTGTATTCATATGAACCATAGCTTGTCCTGAAAGCCGTCTTGGGAATATCTTGCTCACGGATTCGAATCTGATGATAACCCATACAGAGATCAATCTTGGAGAATACTTGGGCACCTTTGAGTTGTTCGAACAGCTCGTTGATGTTGGGTAGTGGATATTTGTTCTTGATGGTCTTCTTGTTCAATGGACGATAATCAACACAAAGCCGGTCCGTTCCATCCTTCTTCTTCACAAAAAGAACATCACAACCCCACGGAGAAGAACTAGGCCGGATGAGACCCATTTTCTCTTGAATATCGAGTTGCTTCTTCAGCTCCTTCAACTCTTCAGGTCCGAGCTTGTAAGGACGCTTGCACACAGGTTCCGTGCCGGGCTCAAGATCAATAACGAATTCAACTGGCCGGTGCGGAGGCATTCCTGGAAGCTCTTCTGGAAAGACGTCTTGATATTCGCAAACGACTAGAATTTGTGAGATAGCATCCAGTTCACCCTTCTCATTGAGAGAAAACAGACGGATGGTATCATCATGAGCGGCAAAGACAATTACATCCTCAGACGAATGAGTCAATTGAATCTGCCTGGCTGCACAATCAAGATGTGCCTTGTGCTTAGAAAGCCAATCCATTCTGAGAATAAGATCAATATCCGAGTCACCAAGAACCGTTGGAGAAGCCAGAAACTTGTAGTCACCCAAGGTGATAGTAACATCCGGAACGATGGAGTTAGCATGCATGCGCTTACCGGGAGAGACAACTGCTAAAGGACTAGGCAAAACTTGCGAAACCAATTCATGCCTAGATGTAAACGGTCTCGAGATGAAACAATGTGATGCACCAGTGTCAAAAAGAACTTTAGCTGGAATATCATTAACAGGAAGGTTACCCATGATCACATCTGACGAGTCCTCTGCCTGAGCAGCGTTCATTAAGTTGACCTTGGCGTGCTTGGGGTTATGCTTGACCATAGCTGTACTTGCCGATCTGACAGGAGGAGGAGGAAGACGCCTCTGGTTGAAACACTTGTTGGCATAGTGACCCTTCTGTTGGCACTTGTTGCACGTGACCTCTAAAAGCGGACGGTGATACGGAGCACTCGATCTTGGAGCTTGAGACGAAGTCTTGTTCTGAAAGCCAGGGTTGGGTGGATGGGAAGATCCACTGCCACCTTTGCTCTTCTGCTGATACGGCTGATGGAACGGAGGAGGAGGAAGCCAATACTTCTGCTTCTTGGCCACTTGAGTAGAGGAAGAAGGAGTAACATCTCTGACTCGCTTCTTGGAAGCATCACACCTCAACTGAGCAGCCTCTTGCTTCAGTGCCATGTTGTAGAACTCATCATACCTCAAGGGCTCAAAGAGAACAAGAGCTAGCTGAATTTCTTCTCTGAGACCACCCCTGAACTGGTATATCATGCTCTTCACATCAGGGACGTCCTGCTTGGCAAAGTGGGCGAGCTTCTGAAACAACTTGTTGTAGTCATAGACAGACAAAGAGCCTTGCTTCAGGTTGCAGAATTCCTCACGCTTGCTTTCAACCACGCTCTGAGGAATATGATGAGCTCGGAAATCTTGACGGAATTCATCCTAGGTAATAACACGTCCATCTCTGGAATCCTTGTACTGCTGGAACCAATCTGCAGCTTGATCTTTGAGTTGGAAGGAAGCGAACTTAACAAAGTCCTCAAGCCTGACGTTACTGCACTCGAAATGCTTGCACAGATCCACAAGCCAATCGTCAGCATCGGTTGCCTCAACACAATTGCTGAAAGTATTTGGCCCGTTAGCAAGGAACTGGTTGAGTGTGGCAAAGTGATTCTGATTGTTGCCTTGGTTCCCTTGGTTGCCTTGATTGCGCTCTTGAAGAATTTGCATGATCAACTGTGTGTTTGCATTGGTTGCGGCCATGATAGCTTGACATGTCTCCGGAGGAGGTGGAGGTGGTGGCGGATCAGGATTCAGAGTCGTGCGCGTTGGAGGAGCCATCCTGAAGAGGTTGACATCCATTAGCACATTGATAGACAAATATTGAAGCTGAATCCAACGGAATGAAAATTGCAACATATAGTCTTCACATCCGAACAAAATGAACGAATGCATTCCTCTTGAAATGGTCACATATCCATAAATTGAGAAGCCACTTAGAATTAAGGTAGAGAAATAAATCAACAAGGTACGGCTCAAGAACGAATAATCGGTAAGAAATCCCAATCTCAAACCAATATCCGTGGAATAAGAACTAGAGCTACTAGAATTCCCACCTATGAAACTCCCGAACCTTTCCGGTTATGCAATCAGGTGTTGGGGATACAGGGGAAGCATAATATCTCACCCAAATCTAGGAAATCCTACATCCAGCTGTATCCATCCTTCAACACATAACCGAGAAAAACTTCGGAAACCATCTACCTCAACCTTCGAAAAGCATCCGTTATACAAGTTATGGCGATACTCCCGAACTCCCGCCCCAGTACTGGGTGGCGTCGAGGTTATCTCACCAACGAACTGCATAAAAGAGATTTTCGATGTCAGTGTACTAAACTCAGGTATTCCAGAACTGCAACGATAAAATTATGACGACAACACCTCAGAGCTCAACTCCCCGGGACACTTCCACAAAACCCCTGACAGGAGGCACCAAGACAATGCTCTCATCATAAAACCATCGGAATGATTCCAAGATACCCGCGTGATCCTAAAATTCTTTTTAGTGAAATTTGAGAAGAGAAGAGTCAAAACTCTACGTCAGGATGCCTTACCAGAGTGATGAGGAGACTGGGAAGTAAAAAGAATTCCTAAACTCTCCGATATATAATTCCTAAATGACTCAAAACATTTTTCTAGACACAACTCGGCTTCTAAAAACGATCAAGCAATGGGGCTCCTAAGGTCGGGGAAGGCTCTGATTGCCAACTTGTAACACCCTCGATGCGACTATATCTCCCACGTGTCGAGGCACGACTTAGAGGCATAATAGCATTGAAGGCATATGTCGCAAGTTAGGCAATCTTCACAACATCCCATGTAATATAGATAATAAAAGGGGAGATAACATAGTTGGCTTACACTCGCCACGTCAATCAAGTACGTAAATAACATTACACCATCCAAACACTCAAGGCCCGACCACGACGCCAAAATAAAAGATAACCCAACATGCGACACGGTCCCGATCACCCCCAACTGGGCACCACTACTGATCATCAGGAAAGGAAACATAGTAATGTTGAGAGTCCTTGTCGAACTCCCACTTGAGCTCAAGCGCGTCTCCTGGAGCGGAATCATCATGCCCTGCATTTGGTGCAATAGTAATCTGTGAGCCACAGGGACTCAGCAATCTCGCACCCTCGCGATCAAGACTATTTAAGCTTATAGGTAAGGAAAGGTACAAATATATGTGGAGCTACAGCAAATGACTAGCAAAATATGGTGGCTAACTTATTCGCAAAAGAGAGCGAGAAGAGGAGGCAAAGCGCGAGCGAGAAACTAGAGAGCAACCTGCGCAAACATTACTCCAACACCGTGTCAACTTCCCGGACTCCGCCGAGAAGAGGCCATCACGGTAACACACTCGGTTGATTCATTTTAATTAAGTTAAGGTTCAAGTTATCTACAACCGGACATTAACAAATTCCCATCTGCCCATAACCGCGGGCACGACTTTCGAAAGTTCAAATCCCTGCAGGGAAGTCCCAACTTATCCCATGACAAGCTCTCATGGTCAACGAAGGAATAGACCTCCTCCCAAGACGTTCCGATCAGACTCAGTACCTCGGTTCTTCAAGACACTTCGACAGGTTAAAACAAGACCAGCAACACCGCCCGAATGTGCCGACAAATCCCGATAGGAGCTGCACATATCTCTTTCTTAGGGCACACACAGATTGTCCTAGGTACGGGTAGGCCAGCCCAGAGTTGCCCCTGGTGGCCACCGGCAGCTGACAGGTGGACCAGCACTCAGAGGAGCACTGGCCTGGGGGGTTTAAAATAAGATGACCCTCGGGCTCCGGAAACCCAAGGGAAAAAGGGCTAGGTGGCAAATGGTAAAACCAATGTTGGGCATTGCTGGAAAAGCTTTAATCAAGGCGAACTATCAAGGGGTTCCCACTATAACCCAACCGCGTAAGGAACGCAAAAAATCCGGGAACATAACACCGATATGACGGAAACTAGGGTGGAAAGAGTGGAACAAAACACTAGGCGAGAGGCCGAGCCTTCCACCCTTTACAAAGTATATAGATGCATTAAGATAACATGGCAATATAATGATATCCCAACAAGTAAATAAATGTTCCAACAAGGAACGGCCTCCAAACTTCACCTGCAACTAGCAACGCTATAAGAGGGGCTGGGCAAAGCGATAACATAGCCAATCAACGGTTTGCTAGGACATGGTGGGTTAGAGGTTTGACATGGAAATTTGGGAGGCTTGAAACCAAGTGGTAGGCATCGCAGCATTGGCATAGCAAAAGAGCGAGCAAACTAGCATAGCAAAGATAGTAGTCATTTCGAGGGTATGATCATCTTGCCTGCATAGTTGTCAGAGTTGACTGGATCCTCGAAAGCAAACTCAATGGGCTCCTCGTTAGCGAACTCGTCTCCCGGCTCTACCCAAACAAGACAAACAAGCAACAAGGAACACAATCAACTACGAGCAAGGATCAAACAATATGATGCAAAGATGATATGTTATGCGGGATGCGATGCGGGATGCATATGCAAGAGGTGACAAGGATTGCATGAACGTGGTCTCAACATGGGAATCCAAGTGCGCCACTGGATAGATGAAATGAAATCGCTTGAAAACGATATAAAGAACGCCGGAATCGGAGTTACAGTTTGGAAATGGCGAGCAATTCAAATATGACACCGGTTTGCGATTTACAGCAAGTAGCCATCTAAATGCAACGAGATGAACATGCTACAGCACCCAAACATGACAACAAAATACATGGCAGGGATGCATTCAAGATTCTTAACAAAATTCTAGCACTGAGCTATGGCCAATTCATCCATTAATAGGTTCAAACAAGCATGGCAAAAATGCATATGGCAAACAGATCTCAGACTTAGTGAAATTAACACTTGTCTGGAATTTCAGATCAGGTAGCACTCTTCGGAGCAACAAAAGTACATGCTACAGGACCTGAACATGGAAAAGTAAAGCATGGCATGGAGCTACTCCAAGAGCTTAACAAAAGTCCCTTAGTGACCTTGATCCAAAAGTGATCAGAAAATACAATTGCAAGCATGTGAACATAGCAAAAACATAATCAGTTTTCAGACATAGTGAAAACTGGCACATGCTGAAACATAACTCAAGTAGGCATGTTTACGAGCTTGATGCACTCACTACGGTGCAAGTCATGATAATCTAAGCCTACATCCATCAAGAATACACAAAATGCAAGCTATAGATGGCAAGAACAATAACATACCATGCATGGATCAACTACAACATCATCGGCAAAATTGCAAAGAAGTTGACAATCTGCCCAGATTCACAAAGTAGCAAAAGTAGTGCTCGATTGACTCAAGCTAGGGTGCTCCATAATTGCAAACAAAGACATGGATGGATAGAGCACTAGAAGATTAATAAAACATCCTTACTGATCATCCTCAAAAGAGGCACGGATCACTAGGAAACAACTTGAACACACGGCATCATGAGATAAACACATCAAGGGCTTAGTGGAAATGATAAGTCCCTGAAAACGGCATTACCAAGTGTCCCACTGGGCAAGCTTGTACTAGTCACCACACACATCACAAAAATACATGGGTCGCACCTCTGGAAAGATGACAAAACCCTTAACAAAACATATGTTGAACTCCTAGGCATATCAGGCACACATAAATGATTGCAAAAATGACAAAAAGCTAAATGGAGTAGCAGATCTGACAAATAACTCAAGTAGCCCTCTTCTAACAGCATTTCGGGCATCAATATGAACTCAAATGAAAATGACGCAATGGAATGAAATTATGTACTCTCTGAGATGAACATTTTGATATGCTATATGCCAAAAACGGAGTTACGAGTGAGGAGTTACGATGCTATGAACAGGAGCACATGGATCTGAAATCTCAGGACTTCGGAAAAAAAATTGAGGTCAACCCTAGGGTTAGCTCGGATCTGGATCTGGCACACGCCGACCGAGGCAAGTACGGCGAGCTCGCCGTGGAGGCAGGCCGGGCGGCTTGCCGGCGAGGAGAGGAGGCCGAGCGGCGGGGCGGCGGACCCGGCCGCGGGGTGGCGAGGCGACGAGGGAAGGCGGCGGGGCGCGGCTCCGGGCGGCGAGGCGCGGCTCCGGCTGGCAGGCGTCGAGCGGCACGCGGCGGCTCCGGTCGCCGGGGCGGAAGGAGGCGGCGGCGGTGGGGCGAACGTGGCGGCGGGGTCGGGCGCGGTGCGGCTCGGGAGGCAACGGGCCTCGGGGGCCCTCCCTGGGCCTCCCGGGCCGGCGAAGTGGGGCGAGGCGGCGGGCGAGTGAGGAGGCGACATGTGGCGACGGCGGGGTGGATCCGGACAATGTCCGTCGGTGGCGATTTGTCCGGCGGCGCGCGAAGATGGTGGATTTTAGGGTTTCGGAGAGGGGATCCGCGAATTTGAAGGAGGGGGTCTATATATAGGCATAGGAGGAGCTAGGAGAGTCCAAATGAGGTGCGGTTTTCAGCCACGCGATCATGATCGAATGATCTAGATGATGGAGAAGGCTTAGGTGGGTTTTGGGCCAACTTGGAGGGGTGTTGGGCTGCAACACACACGAGGCCTTTTCGGTCCCTCGGTTAACCGTTGGAGTATCAAACAAAGTTCAAATGGTACGAAACTTGACAGGCGGTCTACCGGTAGTAAACCAAGGCTGCTTGGCAAGTCTCGGTCCAATCCGGAAATGTTTAATCCCCACACACGAAAGAAAAGTAGAAATGACCACCGGAGGAGAACGAAGCGCCGGAATGCAAAACGGACAACGGGGAAAAAGCTTGAATGCATGATATGAACACGTATGCAAATGCAATGCACATGATGACATGATATGAGATGCGTGACAACGATAACAACACACAGAGACAAAGACCCGAACCCGAGAAAATAAAATAACTTAACACCGAAATGGCAAGAGTTGGAGTACAAATTGGGAAAGTTACATCCGGGGTGTTACAATATCACCCTGAAACAAAGCAGAGAGATGATAGGTTTTGCACGTGTATAAACAAAGATGATAACTGTTCTGTCAATTCTATCCAATTTCAAATTAGAAAATAAAGAGTATGTTCAAAATATCAATAGCATAAGTTGGCATTGTTCATAATGCGGGGAGCTTCACCACACTACTGGATTACCATGTCAACATAACAAGCATAGATGAAGGGCAAAGAAAATCATTGTGTCTATTTTGGATAATGTGCATGGCATGTTGTTCATATCACCAGCCACATCAGTAAGATAAAACAGGAGATGACAAGGTGCAAACGTGGGATGCTTCACCACACACTGGATTATAGATCCACAAAAACAAGCATACATATAGGGAGTATTAAGTAATGTGCATGGTATGAATAAGGAATTTGGTTTTACAAGTAAAACTTAGAACTTACGGTTCTTACGAACATGCATTTTGGTAGAAACAGCGAACTAAACAGCAGTAAACGATAGGGAGTATGAGCAAATTAAATAGCAGTTGAGGATAAAGGCTTTAGAAGGATTGACTTACATTAACAGTTAACACTGGCTTTATAATGCCCTTCTCCATGGCAAGGGAAGGATAACTCAAGAATTTCAGCACAGAATCTTCTTCATAAGCATTGCCTGTACTCTACATTTTGTAGAGAGTAATTATAGATATGATAATACTGGAAGGGATAGAGGATAATGAAGATAAGATGCATATTGATGCTACATAATCAACTACCAATCCCTGGAAGTACAAGTGAGGGAGTCCCGGATTAGGAGGTGTCCGGATAGCCAGACTATACCTTCGGTCGGACTCCTGGACTATGAAGATACAAGATTGAAGACTTCGTCCCGTGTCCGGAAGGGACTTTCCTTGGCGTGGAAGGCAAGCTTGGCGATACAGATATAAACCGGAGGGTTTTAGTCCTAGCCCTCTCCGGTGTCTATATAAACCGGAGGGTTTTAGTCCGTAGGACAAACAATAATCATACCATAGGCTAGCTTCTAGGGTTTAGCCTCTCTGATCTCGTGGTAGATCTACTCTTGTACTACCCATATCATCAATATTAATCAAGCAAGACGTAGGGTTTTACCTCCATCAAGAGGGCCCAAACCTGGGTAAAACATCGTGTGCCCTGCCTCCTGTTACCATCCGCCTAGACGCACAGTTCGGGACCCCCTACCCGAGATCCTCCGGTTTTGACACCGACATTGGTGCTTTCATTGAGAGTTCCTCTGTGTCATCACTTTTAGGCACGATGGCTTCTCCGATCATCAACAGCGATGCAATCCAGGGTGAGACTTTTCTCCCCGGACAGATCTTCGTATTCAGCGACTTTGCACTGCGGGCCAATTCGCTTGGTCATCTGGAGCAGATCGAAAGCTACGCCCCTAGCCATCAGGTCAGATTTGGAAGTTTGAACTACACGGCCGACATCTGTGGAGAGCTGATGTTTGACGGATTCGAGCCACAGCCGAGCGCGCCGCACTGTCACGATGGGCATGATCTAGCTCCACCGCCGAACAGTGCCCTGGAGGCCGCACCTGTGTCTGCTTCGACCCCTAGCTCGGAGCCGATCACACCAATCGAGGATGGGTGGTTAGACACCGCCTCGGGGGCTGCAATCTCTACGGCGATCGAGCCGAACACCAGCCCTATTCTCTGCCAAACCCGTGACTCCAAGGAGCCGGACTCCTCTCCTGACTCCAAGCCCTCTGTGCCCCTACCGATCGAACCCGATTGGGCGCCGATCATGGAGTTCACCGCCGCGGACATCTTTCAGCACTCGCCCTTCGGTGACATACTGAATTCACTAAAGTCTCTCTCTTTATCAGGAGAGCCCTGGCCGGACTATGGTCAGCAAGGTTGGGATGTGGATGATGAATAAATTCAAAGCCCACCCACCACCCACTTCGTAGCCATTGTCGATGATTTAACCGACATGCTCGACTTCGACTCCGAAGACATCGACGGTATGGACGCCGATGCAGGAGACGATCAAGAACCAGCGCCTATAGGGCACTGGAAAGCCACCTTGTCATATGATATATACATGGTGGACACCCCAAAAGAAGGCAATGGCGATGGAACAGCAGAGGATGACCCCTCCAAGAAGCAGCCTAAGCGCCGGTGTCAGCGGAGCCGCTCTAAATCCCGCCAAAGCAAAAATGGTGATTCCGGCACGGGAGATAATAACACCCCAGACAATGCCGAAGACAACCACCTCCAGCAAGATTCAGCACAGGAGGATGGAGAAGCCAGCCCTCGTGAGAGAGCGGCAGACAGAGAGGTTGAGGACGATAATTATATGCCTCCCTCCGAAGACGAGGCAAGCCTCGATGACGACGAATTTGTCATGCCAGAGGATCTCGTCGAACAAGAGCGTTTCAAAAGCAGGCTTATGGCCACGGCGAGCAGCCTCAAGAAAAAACAGCAACAGCTTAGAGCTGATCAAGATTTGCTAGCCGACAGATGGACTGAGGTCCTTGCGGCCGAAGAGTATGAACTTGAACGCCCCTCCAAGAGCTACCCAAAGCGTAGGCTGCTACCCCGATTAGAGGAGGAAGCACCTAAACCTACATCACCAGCGCATGATGCAGCCGACCGGCCACCCCGTGGCCGCGACAGAGAGGCCTCTCGGCCTTTGCACTCAAGATGCACCCCAGCGCCGCTCAAAAAATACC
The DNA here is from genome assembly GCF_003073215.2 of Triticum urartu. Taxonomy (NCBI): domain Eukaryota; kingdom Viridiplantae; phylum Streptophyta; class Magnoliopsida; order Poales; family Poaceae; genus Triticum; species Triticum urartu. Next base: position 160,770,346 of record NC_053027.1, on the reverse strand, counting down.
AAGGCATGGGAAATGCGCCAGACCTGCGAGATATATTGGAGGACAAGGCAAGGCAAACAAGATCGATCTACGTTTCACGTGGGCACCCCACGGCACGAGACGGTAGTCGTCACGCCGGATATAGTAAATCCGGCCGGGCCGAACACAGTAGACAAAGCTCGTTTGAGCTGCGTCGGGATATAGCCCAATACAGAGGTGCCGCACACCCACTAAGCTTCACAGATGAAGTAATGGATCATCAAATCCCCGAGGGTTTCAAACCCATGAACATCGAATTATACAATGGCACAACAGATCCTGCGGTATGGATCGAGGACTATCTCCTTCCTATCCACATGGCCCGCGGTGATGACCTACACGCTATCAAATACCTCCTACTCAAGCTTAAAGGACCAGCTCGGCATTGGCTTAACAGCTTGCCAGCAGAATCAATTGGTTGTTGGGAGGACCTAGAAGCCGCATTCCTTGACAATTTCCAGGGCACTTATGTGCGACCACCAGACGCCGATGACCTAAGCCACATAATTCAGCAGCCATAGGAATCGGCCAGACAATTCTGGACACGGTTCCTAACCAAGAAAAATCAAATCGTCGACTGTCCGGACGCAGAGGCCCTAGCAGCCTTCAAGCATAACATCCGTGATGAGTGGCTTGCATGACACCTAGGACAGGAAAAGGCGAAATCTATGGCAGCCCTCACGACACTTATGACCCACTTCTTCGCGGGAGAAGACAGCTGGCTAGCTCGCAGCAATAACATGACCAAGAGCCCTGGTAATTCGGATACCAAGGACAACAGTGGCAGGTCGCATTGTGACAAGCAAAAGCGCCGCATTAACGGTGACAATGCTGAGGATACGGCAGTTAATGCCGGATTTAGAGGCTCGAAACCCGGTCAGCGGAAAAAGCCATTCAAAAGAAATACTCCGGGCCCGTCCAGTTTGGACCGAATACTCGACCGCTCATGCCAGATACATGGCACCCCCGAAAAACCAGCCAATCACACCAACAGGGATTGTTGGGTGTTCAAGCAGGCAGGCAAGTTAAATGCCGAAAGCAGAGACAAGGGGCTGCATAGCGATGACAAGGAGGAGCCCCGGCCACTGAACAACAGTGGACAGAAAGGTTTTCCCCCACAAGTGCGGACGGTGAACATGATATACGCAACCCATGTCCCCAAGAGGGAGCGGAAGCGTGCGCTAAGGGACGTATATGCGATGGAGCCAGTCGCCCCAAAGTTCAACCCATGGTCTTCCTGCCCGATCACTTTTGATCGAAGGGACCACCCCACTAGCATCCGTCATGGCGGATTCGCCGCATTGGTTCTAGACCCAATTATTGATGGAGTTCACCACACTAGAGTCCTTATGGACGGCGGCAGCAGCCTGAACCTGCTTTACCAGGATACAGTGCGGAAAATGGGCATCGATCCCTCGAGGATTAAACCCACTAAAACGACCTTTAAAGGCGTCATACCAGGTGTAGAGGCCAACTGTACAGGCTCAGTTACACTTGAAGTGGTCTTCGGATCTCTGGATAATTTCCGAAGCGAGGAGTTAATCTTCGACATAGTCCCGTTCCGTAGTGGATATCACGCACTGCTCGGGCGAACCGCATTTGCAAAGTTCAATGCGGTGCCGCACTACGCATACCTCAATCTCAAGATGCCAAGCCCTCGAGGAGTCATCACGGTCAATGGAAACACCGAACACTCTCTCCGAACGAAGGATCATATGGCGGCTATCGCAGCGGAAGTACAAAGCAGCCTCTCAAGGCAATTCTCCAGTCCGTCCATTAAACGTCTGGACACCATCAAGCGCGCCCGAAGTAACCTACAACAAGACCGCCTGGCACGTTTCGAGCAAGCGCAGCAATGCGGCCCCAACCCCAGCCCTCGCGAACTTGCGAAACCAGTGTTGCGCGTACATAACTACGCTCTGGAAATACCATGGGCACAGGGGGAGGGGCACCATCACGGCACGCCCAAAACGCGGCTTAAACCACACTAGGGGCTGCCGATTTATTAACTTTCTCTTATTTTCAGGACTCCATTCTTCGGAAGGCTTGTCCGGCAGTACAATTGCCGCACAAATGATAAAACCAGGGAAGCAGAAAGCACCACACTATGGAACTCTAAGGTGGTCTCTATAACGAGCAGTATACCTATTTCAAATACCATTCCGCAGCTCGCCCCTGGAAAGGACATGTTAAATAGTCCTATTTTTTGCTTATCGCACTATTTGTATCGTTCTGCTTTGATCGCAGATTTTTTAAATAAACAATGCATAGCTTCCGTCTACTATTGCATTACTCTTTTTTACGAATATATGTTCATTAATGACATGTTGCACCCATACACTTTGGTACGGCCAATACGCCAGGGGCTTAAGTACCCCACAATACGGTGTGAGAAGTCCGAACACTTTCACAAGTGCGGCACCCCGAACTTATAGCATTATATGCATCGGCTCCGAATCATGTCTTGGGTCAATAGTTGGGTTTGCCCGGCTCCTATGTTTTGGTACCTTACGTTCCGTTATATCGGCTAAGGTAGCACTAGGAGAACTACTGCGATTGTGCCCCAGTTGAGCTGGGCTAAGAACCTCAGTAGAGAAAGCTAAAACTGACCGTCATGATGAGGCGAGAGTTGGTCACTGTTCGAGAGGTTTTCGAGTCCCTAAAGACTTATGCCGCTTAGAGCAAGGAGTCGGCTTTGTCCGGCCTAGGCGTGGATAGCTCCCCGAACACGGTCTTCCGAACACTAGGGGCTTCGCCGAAATTTAAAATTGTAGAATTCTATGGCTAAGTGAGAGTGTTCAAGCATTATAGTCCGATTGCCTTGTTCGTTGTGTTGAGTGCCTCCCTCAAAGGACCCAAGAATGGGAAAAAGAGCGCTCATGTTTATCTCGAACACCCCAGCACTCGCGGCATGGGGGCAGAAGCCGACGACTCGCCATCTCTCAAATTTGATAGACGGCCGCACAGAAGGTAATATTTTAAATTCAAAAGCGTTGCTTAGCTCATATGAACAAGTTTTCAGCATATAGGATCACAAATGCGAGTTTACTCAAAAATTACATCTTTGGAGCATTCATCCGCTATAAGGTGGGCACCCTTCAGGACGCCCTCATAATATCCTTCTGGGACGCGATGCTCCTTGCCCGGCGGCGGCCCGTCCTTCACCAGCTTCTCCGCATCCATCTTGCCCCAGTGCACTTTAGCACGGGCAAGTGCCCTACGGGCACCTTCGATGCAGACGGAGCGCTTGATTACTTCAAGCGGTGGACAGGCATCCACCAGCTGCCTCACCAGCCCGAAGTAGCTCCCAGGCAGAGCCTCTCCAGGCCAAAGCCGAACTACGAGGCCCTTTATGGCCTGTTCGGCCACCTTATGGAGCTCGACCATTTGCTTCAGCTAGTCGCTCAAAGGCACCTCGTGTCCGGCCTCAGCATACTGAGACCAGAACACCTTCTCCGTCGAGCTCCCCTCCTCGGCTCGGTAGTAGGCGGCGGCATCAGACGCACTGCGGGGCAAATCTGCGAATGCTCCTGGAGAGCTCCGGACTCGGGTAAGTAACAAGTAATTCACTGTCACGTGCTTGCTTTGCATAATGAATGCCTTACCCGCCGCTATCTTCTTAATCGCTTCAATTTCTTGGAGGGCTTTCTGGGCTTCGGCCTTGGCAGACTTCGCGCTTTTGAGGGCTGCCGCAAGCTCGGACGCTTGCGTCTTTGACTCAAGCTCCAAACTCTCGTGTTTATTCACGAGAGCCTGGAGCTCTTTCTGCACCTCCTCCACCCGCGCCTCCTGCTTCCCTCTCTCTATGCACTCCGGGCCGTCTGTTTTTGGCCTCGGACAACGCTTGCTTAAGGGTTGCCACCTCGGTCGTGGCCCCTATAATAGCACGTTGATCCTGTCATTTTTTGCAACCACATCTTCTCTATATACTTGCGCAAGGCATGGCCGAGCTCATTCTCGGACTGCGCGAGGTTTTTCTTCAGTGTATCCACCTCCGCAGTCAGTGTGGCGGAGGCCAGCAGTGAAGCCTGCATACGCATATTGACTTGATTATGTTAGACTCCTGCGAATGTTATTAGATCCTCTATTCAGCTTTTCTTTCCAAACGCTGAACAGAGCATCAGGGGCTACTGTCTATGCGGTAATATTTTACATATTCTTCACTTACCTCAAAGCCTGTTAGAAGGCTGGCACAAGCTTCAGTCAGTCCGCTCTTAGCGGACTGAACCCTCTGGATCACCGCACTCATAATAGTGTGGTGCTCCTCGTCAATGGAGGCGCCTTTAAGCACCTCCAGCAAATTGTCCGGTTCCTCCGGTTGGACGGAGGTCACCAGCTCGGTAGGCTTACTCCCCTTGGAAGGAGGCTGCCTACCGGAGTCCGGAACCGTTGAAGGTTCCGGCGCGGTGTCCGGCTCAAGGCCGGACTCGGGGCCCTTGGGGGTTTTATCCCCTTTGCGCCTGGAGTCCGGGAGGTCGCCTTGCGGCCCCTCCAGGACCACCTCCTCCTGGCTTGGAACCTGTTGGGACAGCACCTCGGCGTCGTCCGTAGGGTGGGGGAGGCAGCGGGCGAAAGTGAATTCACGTCCGACGAATCCATGGAGCCGCTCGATGACTCGTCGAGTCCGGCCTTGGGCGGACTGCATAGTCATATTCGGCGTAAGGAGAAGCTGTGCAAGAAAGGAACACTATGAATTGCTCTAGTGTCTGAATACTTACGATCTCGCCAGGGGCTTAGCCTTGTGCGGCACTCCTCTTCGCCGTTGTCGGTGTTGGTGGAGTAGTCCGGAGGAGGGGTTTCCCCTTCTTGGACCCTTCGGCCTCCCCAGTTGGGACGACCTTCCTTTTCTTCCCTCCCCCCGCTGGAGGGGGAGAGGTCTCTTCTTCCTCCTCCTCGTCTTCACGGGAGGAGTGCGCCTTGGAGTCGTCGGATGATGAATCCGACACCTCCTGGCGCCGGGCACTCTTTCGAGTCCCCGTGGCCTTCTTCTTGGCCTTCTTCTCCGGCACCACATAGGGTGCCGGAGCCAGCAGCTTCGCCAAGCATGCATCTGCTGGGCCTTTGGGCAAAGGAGCCAGACAGTTGATCTGTCCGGACGTCTCCTGCCAATCCTGTCAAAGGTAAGGGAGCTTAGATCCCGCATGGAGTCAAACTATGAAAAACTAATACCCTGTAAAAGGTAAAGACAGCCTACCGCACGAGCGTGACGGTGCGTGCTGAATCCGCGATCCTCAGTAGCGGATGCGGGGGCCTCGGCGCCCTTGAAAAGCACCTTCCAGGCATCTTCGTACGTCATGTCGAAGAGCCTGCTCAGAGTTCGGTGCTACACCGGGTCGAACTCCCACAAGTTGAAGGCCCGTTGTTAACACGGGAGGATCCGTCGGATGAGCATAACCTGGACTACGTTGACAAGTTTGAGCTTCTTGTCTACCAGGGTTTGGATGCATGTTTGAAGTCCAGTCAGCTATCCTTCTTTACCCCACGACAGGCCCGTCTCTTTTCCAGGAGGTGAGTCGCATAGGGGGTCCAGATCAGAACTCGGGGGCTATGACCCATTCAGGGCCGCGTGGCTCGGTGATGTAAAACCACCCCGATTGCCACCCCTTTAGGCACTCCACGAAGGAGCCCTCGAGCCATAGGACGTTTGGCATCTTGCCCACCATGGCGCCTCCGCACTCCGCCTGGGTGCCGTGCACCACCTTCGACTTGACATTGAAAGTCTTGAGCCATAGGCTGAAATGGGGGTGGATGCAGAAGAAAGCCTCGCACACGACGATAAACGCCGAGATATTGAGGACAAAGTTCGGGGCCAGATCCTGGAAATCCAGGGCATAGTAGAACATGAGCCCCCGGGTAAATGGGTGGAGATGGAAGCCCAGTCCGCGAAGGAAATGGGGGAGGAACACCACTCTCTCATGGGGCCTAGGGGTGGGGATGAGCTGCCCCTCTTCGGGAAGCCGGTGTGCAATGTCGTTAGACAAGTATCCGGCCTTCCTCAGTTTTTTGATGTGTCCCTCCGTGACGGAGGAGACCATCCACTTGCCTCCCGCTCCGTACATGGCTACAGAAGATTGAGGTGGGGTGTGCGGACTTGGGCGTTGGAGCTCGAGTGCGCGGAAATGGATAGGCAAAGGAGGAAGAAGGCGTGGATGAAAAGGTGGATCCTTATCCCCTTATATGGGTGGACGCGACTATGCGCCCCCACTAGCCTGGTAAAACTCGCTTATCTCCCAAGCGCCGTAATCAATGGCGCGGTTGGGTTAACCACACCCGTATTGATGAGAATCCCGGAATAAGGGGACACGGTCTCTTCTTTGACAAGACGTGCCAAGGGAATCGCCTCGCTAAATGCGCTGAGGTGGGACAGTAAAACGATTCGAATAAAGACTTGGCCGTGGTGTGATGTCACAGTACGGAATACGTCAGCAGATTAGATTTGTGTAAATATTATTCTCTCTATGGCAATATGTGGAAACTTATTTTGCAGAGCCGGACACTACCTTTGTGTTCAAAATCTTCTATGAAGTACTTGGAGGAGGAACCCGCCTTGCAATGCCGAAGATAATCTGCGTGCCGGACTCGTCGTCATTGAAGCCTGGTTTAGGGGCTACTGAGGGAGTCCCGGGTTAGGGGGTGTCCGGATAGCCGGACTATACCTTCGGCTGGACTCCTGGACTATGAAGATATAAGATTGAAGACTTCGTCCCGTGTCCGGAAGGGACTTTCCTTGGCATGGAAGGCAAGCTTGGCGATACGGATATGTAGATCTCCTACCATTGTAACCGACTCTGTGTAACCCTAGCCCTCTCTGGTGTCTATATAAACCGGAGGTTTTTAGTCGGTAGGACGAACAACAATCATACCATAGGCTAGCTTCTAGGGTTTAGCCTCTCTGATCTCGTGGTAGATCTACTCTTGTACTACCCATATCACCAATATTAATCAAGCAGGACGTAGGGTTTTACCTCCATCAAGAGGACCCGAACCTGGGTAAAACATCATGTCCCCTGCCTCCTGTTACCATCCGCCTAGACGCACAATTCAGGACCCCCTACCCGAGATCCGCCTGTTTTGACACCGACAAGTGTTACAGGACAAAATGTACTAACAAGAGCAATGGGCTACACTGCTGCACTGGCATTATCTGTGCATTCTACTTGTTGGTAAGATTAAATATAGATCTGATCTTTTTTAGTAAATGGTGGGCGAGGGTGATAAGATGCAGAATGCTACAAAATGAACCAATCCCTCTTCCCATAATACAAGAGTTTTTTGAACACTGGTGTACTGTACAAAACATTCTTATATTATGGGACGGATGGAGTAGCTGTTAATGTAAGTACAGTGATACACCATGTTCAGTCCTTACAGGAGGACTACAGAGCTAAACCTCTTCAAAAGATTGGGTTGATTCTAAATTTATGTAAGAGTCCATACGGATCTTATAATGTCCACCAAATGGACGATTACGAGGCTAACATGTGAAGTGATGCTACATAATCAAACAGCTATGAAAGTAAGTATGGTCATACAGGGCAAGAGGTACTCACAAGAGCAATGCAGTGTGCAGTATAGTTGAGAGATTCTGTGGTCCCTTGAGAACGAATGTTCTTCTGCTAACAGTTTTCATACAAGTGAGACATTAAGGCAAATGCAGAAATGTCGTTCAAATTGTGATGTGATATCATAGACAGTACCTTACGCTGCAGCCGAGACCAATGTGTAACACGATTATTCCAGTCGCCGTCGGATAAATTTAGCACTGGAGACTTTACAGAAATTTCGTTCAGAGGCTTGCCATCGAAGTGCGCTCACCTCAGGTAGGAACGATACTTCATCAACGAGTGCTTGAAAAGCGCAAACAACCCTTGCTCATAATCACAATCCAGTTTGCGCCTCGCCTATTTAAAAGAATGAAATCTTGTGTCTTCTGTCAGCAGAAACATATGCAGTAATGACCATGAATAACATTAGTACATTACTTACGCGTAAGTTGCGGAGGAAGACTGGAAATTGTTCTGTGTCTGCGGTATAATCTTTCCATGAAGGAAAGATGCGCACAAAGTTCCTGACAACAACATAAGCTTCGTCTTCTAATCTGGGAAGAAATGGAACATGGGTCCTATTTGCTGCAATTGGGGCTCTCTTTGGTTCGAAAAGGGATTTGGCAACTGGATTTGGTGTACTCTTTGCTGGAATGGGGATTTTGCGTCGTACAGCTGGTGCTATGTCAACTAGAATAATCATACTGTTTCCTGCAGTTGGGGTCTGCTGAGTTGGGGCATCAGAAATGACCAGTGTAGTAGGGCTAGAGTCTGCTAGAGTTGGGGTATTTTGTGGGTCAGGTGATATTGCAACTACACCTAATGGGCTATTTGATTTATCAGGTGCCACTACCTTTTCCAAATACTTTGCTTGTGCTCCCCCACGATCAGCAATCTCCCTCTTCCTTTTGAACGTCTGATACACAAGAACAGCATTTGAATGGATAAATATGGTATGATGACAATTGGAATATGTACTGAAAATGGATAGGCAGGGCGTATTCACATACACAATGTGTAAACTAAGCTAATGGTAGTTCAACAAAGTAGAAGCAATGCAAAGCATCAGTTGCAAGATATGTGCGAGCAATGTAACCTTGGAAAGTTAGAGCAAGTACCTTGATGGGTGAATAAGATAGGGCATCTTCCTCCGACTCCTCCACTAGGGAGCTACATTGACTTAGGTCTCCCTCTAGCTCAGAATCACTTTTAGGATCATATTCTGAGCATGAATCTGTAGGTGGAGAGTGTTTGCATTGCATTGCATCCAGACTTGATTTCAGTCCCTTAATGCCAAGTTTGACAGCCATGGCATTATTCTGCTTTATTCTTTTCATGCGCGCAAGCTCATAATCATTATGATGCTGTTCAAAATCTGAGATTCATGAAAACATAAAAAGTAGTCAGATTATCTATGGAATGCATTGCGGTTTCAACTCGGAGAGTGTCTCCCTATAAACCCCTGCATATGCAAAGTTCACCTCCCCAACCGTGCTGACCAGACCACACACAGAGATACACACCCGAGCGGCGAACATGCATTTTTGAAACTAATTTAGGAACATTTAGCTGACCAATTAAACAACTCTGTTTTAATAATATCATATTCGTATTTGAACAACTAAGCTTGTTTAGCTTGATGGGTGAAGCAGTGTTATTATGACATGAAGCATGTATTCTGATCGTATAGCGATCATAAAAGGGGGAAACTCTAAGCATATATTTTTTAGCAAAAGAGGGTTTCCCCTCTGATTTCTATTAAAGAAACCACCACGGAACCAACATGATCAATTAAACCCTAAGCATGATCAATTAAACCGTATTATGGCTGTGCCATGGCAGATTTGAAGCTACAAACCAGAGAAATGATATTTAGCATCCATTGTTTGCTTCGAACTAAGAACTAAATTCTAAGAGCTGAAAAGAAAGTAGAGTAACCAAGTTAAGATCTATTTTCTGGTTGAGATCAAAAAGTTGAGGAGATATGAAGTACCACCTCTTTTGCGGCGCCGTGTAGGCATCGGGGTTGCGATGGCTGTCGGTGGCGTTGAAGTAGATCTGCGACGGTAGACGGGTGCATCGGGGGATAAGTCCCGTTGCGGTGGAAGAGAAGGCCGTGTGAGCGGCCTCGGCAAAGAGGACGACGGCGCCGATGAAGCAAGAGGACGTGATGCAAGGCTATTGGTCCATCACCGTGGATGAGAAACGTCCATCTCTAGCGGTGGACGACGCGGTCTTAGTAGGCGCTCCTGCATGGTGGAGGACAGTGGCGATGGATGTGGTGGAGGACGGCGGCGATGGATGGGGTGGCGGACGGAGGCTGGTGTGGGAATGGGGTGTTCTAGCGCGGACGGTGTATGAATGGGAAAATGGAGGGAGAGGTACGGGGAACCATGTTTTTGGGACGCGCCTGTCTGAAATATGGGAAAGTTACGAACTTATCCCCCATTTCAAATTTGGACGTCTCGTCGGTTGGGGATAGGATGGTAATCTCACATCTCCCAAATATTTGCCGGTAACTATTTCAGGCGAGGAGAGGGTGTTTTGCCGCCCACGGTTGGCGCCCACGGTGTATGAACGGGGCCGACAGGTAGGGAGGTTGTGTCACGTCTGATGGAAGTTACACATCTGCCCCTATTTAAGATATTAGCCTACATCTATTTCGGACGAGGAGAGGGTGTTTTGCCTCCCACCATGTATGAATGGGGAATGGAGGGAGAAACAGAGGTCTTTCGGACAAGCTTGAATCAAATGAGTTTTTCCGCCCATGTTTGACGCCCACAGTGTCGGAATGGGTTCAGAGGCGGTTGTGTCACGTCTAATTGAAGTTACTAACCTACCCCTATTTAGAGCAGTGGAAATCGGGCCGATGGATTGTCCGTGTAATGGGTAGACAGTAATTTCCATCTCCCAAACACTTGGCTTCGGGCAGCCGATGTGGGAGTGGACATTTTGCTGTTTCTTTCGAATTTTGGGACAATAACCATCCACGTTTACCCTGGCAACTAAATTCGAATCCATTTTGTATTCCTATATGAATCTTTATAAATCATTCTATGTGTTTTTATATATCTTCAAAAGGACGACAAAGATGTATTCCACTGTCATATATGAGTATGGTTTACAAATGCCGATACTCAAATTCAGAAACTAGAATCCAGTTTAAGGTGAATTCGAATATTTGGAACACTTCATGTCCAACTCAAATGTCACACGCAGCATAATGTGTACTCCCATTTAGATATGTACACAAGCGATGTATCAAGATTCAAATACCGAGTCAATCAACAAGAATGTACGGAACTAACAGACATATAAACACTTATAGAGTATATGGATCAATAATGTCAACTAACATACATAAGCCAGGCCGCTGTACTTTTTTTGGCTACAATGGCATCCTTTTTTTAGCCAGCATCTTGGCCCTTTCCGATGCGTGCCACTTATGGTCCATCTATACTACTATTGTTGAATGCACATTCAGCCCGATTGGCATATTTGTAGGTCTGGCACAGCAATCCAAATGAAATGTCTCCGAGTCTTATCAATTAATACAGACTTGTGCTCAAATAAAATTACAAATAAAAAACAAAAATAATAATTATTACATGATCTCTAAAACAAATGGTTTGATTGATTACATGAACACACAACACAAAGGTATTCAACTATGGAAAGAACATTTCACCTATGATTTACCAAGTAGGAATTTAATTTCCTTTTTTCCTTCAGGACCTTAACAATCTGGTCAGTCTCAGCTTGCTTCGTTTTGAAATCCACCAAATATTTAATGGTTGTCTTGAGTACTGCTTGTGATTGTGTTGTTTGCTTCCTCAACATGTCAACTTCATCTCTAAGTGCAGAAGCAGAATCTCTTTCTACCACTAGTTTAGCCTCTAGAGCATCAGCAGTTGGCAATTCATAATGCACGATTGGGCCGGTGCCACTGCTGTGGGATGATGCAACGTCCATGGGGACCTCGCTCTTTGATCTTAGGCTAACCTGTTTTGCCATTAAAGTTCCAATTGGATTCAGAAAAGTTGAAGTTAGCAAAACATCTCAACTGGGAATTATAACAGCAAACCAGTTAAACAAACAAGGAATTAAAGCGTTTCAATTGGATGCTGAAAAGTAGTTATTAACATCATTGTAACCCGCTGTTGCAACAGCATAGCAGTTAAACAAACAAGTAGATATTTAAGTTAAGGCAAACAGGTAATTCTTAACAGTAAGTATCAAACACATAGAAAGGCGCAGTCTACAATATGATTAACAGGTTGTGCCATTATGTAATCAGTAGCAAACTAAATTAAGCCAAGCAACGTAATTGAATTTTTTTGCAATAAGTGGCTAACTAAAATTCCGAGAAGCAGGTAACTGAACTTACGCTAGTTCTTTGTACAGGCACACTGCAACTTCTTTTTCGCTTACAAGGTTGTACGAAGGAGTCCATGGCATAAATTGCTTGGATACGCAGTCCCAATACTTCTTTCATCCCACACTGCATGGGTAAGTCGAATGGTTAATCTGGTAAGATGGTGCGTCCTTATTATGTTATATGAGGACGTGTAGTTAGACTAGTTGTAGCCAAACACATCACACTGGCTTTTACTGTATATTTCATGTGGTTACTTTGGGCATACGAAGATCTAAGCAATCTACAATAGGATGAAAAGACTGGCATCCTTCACATTATTGGCGAACTCAGTTCATAGAAACAAGCAATTCAACCATTCTATGGGTAAATCAAAAGCACCACTGGAATATTTTTCACTATCCAATCATACACGCAAAAAGGGGCGACGCCACCATAGGGGCTGGTATGGGCGGCCGCCTCAGGTGGCTGGAAAGTGTGCACCTAGTTTGAGTCGTCCAGGTTGGCCCATGCTAGTTTTGTTCGTCCCAACACACGAGCAGGCAATGTAAAAAATGAAGAAAAATGTTTCAATTTGGATGGGCCAGTAACATAAGTGCAAGGCAGGCCCTATAGCAGGCTCGTGGCCCAAACGAGTGCCTCCCATATCGATCGACAGCAGGAAAAATCCCAAATTCATTCGCTCCAGCCTCGAGTCTGGTTCGCTCCTAACCTAGCCGCCACTGGACAGACCGAAATAGCACTTCCTTGCGCCCTCGTTGGAGGGCGGTCACCGGGCTTCAAGTGAACGGAAGGACAAGAAGATGAGGATCCAACCCTGGGTATAGCCTGCGTGGGAGGCAGCGGCGGCAGCACGGGCATGGCATCGAGCTTGCGCAAACGGACAGTCGCAGCTTGCAAGAGTAGCATGCACAACGAGCAGGTACATCAAATCCCTGGTTATATCTAGTTCAACTCTTCAATTTCTGGCCAACAGTTAAACTTGACAGTGTTGTAAAACTGCTTGTATGTAGGGAATCTATGAGAAAATGAAACCAATTTCTACTTATTTTATAACTCCCCCAATCAATACTGAACTGACTGAATCTGATGTATCTAATCAAGTTTCCAGTGCAAACATACAAGCTCATGTTGTTCGTGAGCTTGAAGTGTCTAATGAACAGACTACTAATGAAGGATTTGATGCAAACATTTTACATGCTCCTGGTGATGAACATATAGTGTCTAATGAGGGATCTAATGCAAGCATTTTGCAAGCTCATTGAAGGATTTAGTGTCTAATGATGATCTACTATGTTGAGAGAGACAGAGATTTGTCGGCATTGATGACAAGAAAATTATAGTGCATTTTCATAGCTAGAGGAAACGTCGAGGCCATCTACCAGAAAGTCCCCGTATCATGACAACTTAGCATAAATACTTGGCATACTTGTGCAGGATAGATATTGGCATACTTGTGCAGGATAGATATATTGATATGCAGTTTGCGCACTTGTTATACGTGCAATTACACTTCGATATTTTCAGCCAGAGAACGAATAATTCAAGCAGGTATAGACCATGTTTGTAGTCCTTGTAAACCATGTTGCATTTTGTGTTTTTTGGTGCTTGCATCATTTAGTGTTTATAATCTGAACTACTTTGGATCATTAGCTGGTTTTCAAAGTGCATGTAGCTTCACATTTCTCAAGTTATGTTGATTTCCGGTGTGCAAGTGCCTTCGTATTTTTTAAGTTAAATGTTCGCCCCTGGTAACTTGAAATCGTGGATCAGGCACTGCACACAAATCATACACGAATGCCAGTACGAATAAAATGAAATGCAGGGACTTACGCTAGCTCGTTGTACAGGCTCACTGCAGCTCTACTTGCGCTTGGGATGTTCCATGTACAAGTCCATGTTACCACTTGCTTGGATGTGCAGGCCTTGTGCTCCTTGCATCCCGCTCTGCATTTTTGACATGGCGAATGGTTGATCTAATAAGAGGAATCGACCTTGATGTTGTACCGGAGGACTGATACTTACAAGGTTATATGGGTGTGCAGGATGTGTACCAGATCCCATAGCGCCGTCATGCTTCTCTAAAATATGGATTTGCTTGTTTCAGATGATATCTCCAGAAGAAATAAGAGTTAAGATCAGAGTTGCATAGGCGTGTAAGCTAAGAGAGCAGTGAAAGGATATCCAAACATCGTTGGAATAGTGCACAATGGAGTGATGTGTGGATACCTAGTTCGGGCCGGCGTTTGGGCATGCTCGCCTAGCTAGAGTGCGGGTCACTTCAGAGCCGTTGAGGGTGATGCGCTGGCATTGGCTGGCCGCGCACAGATGCAGGTCTTCAGTGGCAGCGAAGCGCTACGATGCGGTGGACGAGACCGTTGGTGAAGCCCCAACGGCCTCGGGGGGCGGAGGTGCGACGATGTGCTCGGTGAAGTAGCCCCGGTGAGCTGGGAGACGGCGTCGGTGAAGCGCACTTGATGCGGTGGAACTCGGTGTCTGTGAGGCATGTCGGTTGCGGCGGCCGACGTTGTCGGTGGACCACCCGGTGCGGTGGACGAGGTCATAGATGAGGTAGCTCCGGTGCGGTGGTGAAGCGCGACCGTCGTCTTCGTCGTCGTCGTCCGGCACAGAGGTGGGGAACGGTGGCGAAAGAGACGAGACAAGGGGCGATTCGAGGGTTGGCGGCGAATTAGGGATTTGAGCAATCTGGGCGCGGAAGGGGACAGTGGAGAAGAGAGATTTTTTCAGGGCTGGAATTGGGGCCGCCAGATATTTCAATCTGAAACGTGGAAGCACAAACTTATATTGTTGTCGTCCTTTTTTGGGGGGGGGGAGGGGGGATGGGTGGCTGGGTGCTATGCGTCCGTCCGACACACACGACCACCCCGACAGGACTATGCTTCGGTGCCTTAAGGAACCTGCCTTTGTGTCCATGACATATGGGCCCAACAGGTGGCTGGCCCACATGTTAGTGACCCAAAGGCAGTTGCCTTTAAGGCACCGAAGCAGCGTCCACCCCGACACGACCCTGGTTTGCCTGGTGCTCCTACATTTGAGAATGCAAACGAATCTTCTTTCATTTGCAAACGAATCTGTATGTATTACCATGCCAGTGTTTTCCTTGCAATAATTAGTCATTCGAAACGAGATACCCGATCCGTTCACTTTTGTAAGTCGTTTCAGACAACTTAAAATGAACTGTTTTGCACAATGTCTGAAATGTCTTCAAGGTCTTATAAAAGTGAACAGAGGGAGTACAATAAATTAATTAATGAGGAGTTATTTGAAAAAAAATCAAAACGGTACCCACGCTAACGTGGATTAGAGTGTGTGTCACATAATTAGTTATTTGAATTAGAGTGTGTGTCACGTAGTTAGTTATTTGAATTATAGTGTGTGTCACATAGCGATCTCCAATTCTAACGTGGATTTTGCATTTCACTATATCCACGCTACTTTTTTAATACAAATTCATATGTATATGATGAACACCATGGTAGTGAGAAAACTTTTGGATGGATTCAAACATATGACCTACAAAATAGCACAACAAACTGAGTCAATGTCAACTTTTCGAAACTTAGTATGGCACGAATTCGAAATAATTACCCGTATGCCTGGTCCTCGGTTCAAATCTTACAATGTACACCGAATTGAAACAACGATATTAAGTCTTGTACTATGTACATTCAAATGTTGTTTTTAGCCCCCCCGCCCCGCACAAACCCGACATACTTCCTGTATCAGTCAATCCTCCTCTCCTAACCACCTTAGGAAGATGTCAGTTTCCAACACACGTTCATTCTTTCTCTCCATGTTTCGATCTCTTAGTCTCTCAACCACACAACCCCTTTTTCTACTCTGTTACCAAATGTATTTACCTCACACACCCGCCATTGCACCCCATGCCGAGCTCTCTCTCTCCCCACTCTCCCTCTCACCCTCTCGTGCTAAATACATGCATTGCCTATCTAGCCCCCAACCTCTCGTGCATGCGCACGCACGCACGTTGTATATCTAGGTCACTCCCTCGAGACTGTCTCACTCTTTCTTCCACACGGCGGGCCACACTCGCTCAATCTCGCTCTATTTATCTGAGTCTCATTTAACCTCGTTTTCTTTCACACACAAATGATATATCTCCCTGTTCGGGCCTCGATCGACACACTCTATACTCTCTCATGCAGATTGTCTATCTAGGTCAGTCCATCCAAGCCGCCACCACTCTTTCGACCTCATGGTGGGCCACGCTCACTCAATCTCTCTCTCTCTCCGTATGTCTTCATTGACCTTGCTCTTTCTCGGACAAAAACGATATATCACCATGTTGAGCCCAATTCGACCTATTCACATTGTATACTCTCTCACGCACATCGTCTATCTAGGTCACTCTCTCCATCCCGTCTCACTCTTTCGATCGCATGGCGACCCTATGTGATCGGTTGACCTTGCTTCCTCTCACGCACAAAATATATCTACACGTTTGTGACTGGATCATCTCTCAAGCTCTATCTTACAGCCCTCACCCTTGCCAAAAAGCTCAATCGTACAATATCTCTCCAGAGCATATATATTTGTTCAATGAATGTTGGACCACAATCACTTTGTCTCTCTATCTATATGTCTCTCGATCGACCTCGCTTTCTCACACCGTATCTTCCACGCGTTGAAGCTACTACCTCTCCATCCCTCGCAAAGCCGGAGCTATTTACATTGCGAGGGTGAAAGTGCGTTATATCGACTAGAGGGGGGGTGAATAGGCGATTTTTATGGAAGTCTTCAAAACATGGGAGTTATGAAGACAAAGGATAGAGATAAACCTAATACCCTGCAGCGGAAGGTAGACTACACTAGGCAAGCTATAGTCAAGTATTCAATAGAGTGAAAGCACAATGACTAATAGCAGCAATGTAGTAAGGATCAGGTAGGAAGATATTGTGAAGCCAAACAGAACTAGCAGTCACTCAGTGAAGACAAAAGATAGTGCAAACATACAATGACTTCACAAGGAGTAACAGTAAGTAAAGGGAAGGGAAGATGAAACCTGTGACACGCTGAAGACAATGATTTGTTGGACCAGTTCCAGTTGCTGTGACAACTGTACGTCTGGTTCGGGCGGCTAGGTATTTAAACCTTAGGACACACAGTCCCGGATACCCAGTCCTGAACACGCAGCTCAGGACACCCAGTCCTCACCGTATTCCCCTTGAGCTAAGGTCACACAGACCTCGCCCAATCACTCTTGTAAGTCTTCAAGGTAGACTCCCAAATCTTCACAGACTTCGTTCACCGGCAATCCACAATGTCTCTTGGATGCTCAGAACGCGACGCCTAACCGGCTAGAGGATGCACAGTCCTCAAGTGTAATAAGTCTTCAGATCACACAGACAAGAAGACTTAAGTGATGCCTAATTCTCTTTGGCTTTGGGTGGTTAGGGCCTTATCCTCGCAAGGAATTCTCTCTCAAAGGCTTCGAGGTGGGTTGCTCTCAAACGACAAAAGCCGTACTCTCAATCTGAGCAGCCAACCATTTATGGTTGTAGGGGGTGGGCTATTTATAGCCACTTGGCAACCCGACCTGATTTGTCCGAAATGACCCTGGGTCACTAAGGAACTGACACGTGTTCCAACGGTCAGATTTCAAACTCACACGGCAACTTTACTTGGGCTGCAAGCAAAGCTGACTTGTCCGACTCTGGACAAGATTCGCTCTCATAGTCTTCGCTCAAAGACATAGGTTTTTGGTTAGGCATCACTTCAGTCATTCTGACTGGTTCTCTTGGACCCCACTTAACAGTACGGTGGTTCCTATGACTCAACACAAAAGAAAAGGAACTACGAAAGATCTAAGTCTTCGAGCTCCATAGGCTTCATGTGGTGTCTTCTCTTTTCATAGTCTTCAATGTGAATATCTTCATATACCACCTTTGACTTCAATGTCTTCATACATTTTTAGGGGTCATCTCTGGTAGGAAAACCGAATCAATGAGGGACTTCTACCTGTGTTATCCTGCAATTCTCACAAACACATTAGTCCCTCAACTAGGTTTGTCGTCAATACTCCAAAACCAACTAGGGGTGGCACTAGATGCACTTACAATCTCCCCCTTTTTGGTGATTGATGACAAACTAGTTGATGTTTTCAACGGGGAATATAATCTGTGAAATTGCAAAGGATAAGGAATTGTCTTCATAAGTTGCAAGGGCTCCCCCTGAAGATGTGCATATAAGTAGTTTGCTTTTGGAATGCAAATGCACATGGCAGGTTGTACTTGTGGAGATCCACTTCAACTTATGACGACAATCCACTATGCATGTGAAAGTATATGAAGATAATGACGTGCATAATGGAAAATGGACGTCTGCAGAATGATCTAAGTGCGGAATTTATCGTCGCACATGCGGAATTTATCATCGCAAAACAAAGTGGCAGATAAGTAGCAGACGACCATTGAGTTTAAGTGTTACAACTCAAAGAACCAAATGTAGCAAAACAAGAGTTGTAAGCACGAAGCAAAATATAAAGCACCCGCCCATATGGACCCGCCTGAAGACTATCAACCTCATATGCTTCTCCCCCTTTTGTCAGTAAGGACCAAAAAGGTTTGAAGACATAGAGCATCTACTCGTTCCCATGCAGAGTAGGTGAAGTAGCAGGGTCGTTGGTGGTGTTTGGCGGTGCTGAAGAGCTTGGAGCAGAGTTGAAGCGTGCTGAAGAAGGTGGCAGTGAAGTAGCATCGTCTTCATCCTCGATAATTCTGGCAGTCACAGTTGCAGCAGAGGAAGAGAATTCAGAGTCTTCAAGGGATGGAGTTCCTCGCAGCACAGCCCTTCGAGGAGGTGTGGAGTCAAACTTGAATCGCTCAGTGAAGCCATCCGCTTGAAGATCATCTTCAGAACACATCATCATTAGTCCTTTCCATGTGCGGCGACAGGTTTCATGGGCAACGAAAGCATTCTTGGTGGCAAGATTGTGAATGCGATTAACATCCACCAAGAGGCTTTTCATCTGACGCTTCAGCCAGTCATGATGCCTATCCTATTTCTGATGAAGAGCCACAAGAAGCTCTCGGTCGTTGAGAACACGAGTGCGCTTCTTGGGTCTTGGAGCAGTTGTACTATCAGTGGCTTCAGTGGAAGCAGGGTGTGGTGCACGTGTAGTGCCAGCCAAAGGATACACTCGAGTGACTGCTTCAACTCCTTCAATGTTCTGAGAGAAACTCTGATGCTCTGCATTCTGAAGACTTAGAGGTTCCTTTGCAGGCTCAGGATAGATGGCTTCAGTAGAGATATCCACATCAGGCAGAAAAATCCTATGATTGCGAGCAGATGGCTGATATGAGATATCAGAGTGAAGTTTAATTAGCCGCATTACCCATGGGGCGTAGAACTTCAAGCCAAACAGATCAGAGCCCGATGTAGCAAGTTGGCGAATGAATAAGTCATGTGCATTGAAGCACTTTTCATGAAGAATATAGAAGACCAAAGTATTCATTGCACCCTCAAGCTTGGCATTTGGAGAGTGCCCTTTGATGGGCCAGAGAGTTCGCCGGATGATGTGATAGATGGTTCTTGGCAGATACTCAAGGTCTTCAACGAAGAACTCCGTGGGATAAGCAGCATCTTGGGGCAATGGCTTCATCATGCTGAGCATCTGACTCATATCAGGTTCCGGCCTCTTAAAGATGCTCTCAATAGCTTCACTATGCAGCTGACAGCCATGCTCGTAGAGATCGCCAGGAGTGGGCAAACCAGTGAGCTCAATGATGTCAAAGGCTTTGGCTTCATGATGAATGTTTCCAGTCATCCACTCCAGGAACCAAGTCGCCGGATCTCTGCTATACCCGCTGATATGAAGTGTGGCATAGAATTGGAGCAGCAGCTCTTCATTCCAATGCTCTTGGTCAGTAACGAACGGCAGTAGGCCAACTTCCTTGAAGCAATCCGAAGCTTCTTCCAGACAGGGCAGACCAGCTATAACTTCAATGTCAAGGCGCTTGTGTGGGAAGATGCGACCTTGGTTATAAAGAATGCATGAGTAATAGCTTCGCTGAGGATAGCTCCAGAACCGATCAGATGATATCCTTTCCCTTGAGTAGGGGTTCCTGGAGCTATCGAAGAATGTGTTGTCTGCCCTGAAGCCATTGATATTGAAGGAGCCAGGTGCTGATGCAGGACCTGGGAACCTTGGCAATCTTGGGATTGGCTTCTGTACCTAAGGCTTGTGCCCAACATGATAGTCGAACTGGGGACCGGCAGCAGACTCAGGAACAGAAGTGACAGGATCAGTGGCTTCACTGTCTTCTTCTTCCGTTGGGGAGGGCTCCACATTAGCTTCATTAGTGGTTGTGGCAGCCTCAAGATTTTCATCCTCCACTTGATGAGCTGGAGGGTCGGTCACAAGCACGTTCTCCTTGAGAACTGCTTCTTGATGAGACAGGGGAGTGGGAATTTGTGGGACTTCTTCTTCCGCGGCTGATGCAGCCGGATTGTCTTCAGCAGAGACTTGAGGCCTTGGACCTTTGCGAAGCCTGCGCAACTCAGGCAACGCCTGTGGAGTTGGAGTTTGCTGGGCCTGATAGTCTTCTTCCTCTTATGGGTGATCCGCCTATGAAGCATCCTGTGCAATTGGCGTCAGTGGACGACCAATGCTGATGAGTTCGCTGTTCTGAGGAAGGACTGCGCCATCTTCTACATGGTCATGGTGACCAATGTCTTTAGCAGCTATGGGGTCAGCTGCTGGAAAGTCTTCAGCTTAATGAGCCTCTGTGGAAGTAGGCTCATGGATAGTCAGTTGGCGTTCAGCTTCAGGATAGACCATAGAAATGGGTTTAACTATCAAAGGCTCTGTGGGAGCAGCCCTATCTTTCTTGGTCTTCCTCTTCTTCTTGGAGGGGGCAGTAGGAGAGGCTTCAGAATGTTTTCTCTTCCTGGCTTCGGCCTCAGCAGTCCTTGTCTTCTTGAGCTCTGAAGCGGTTGACCGGCTTTTTGGCTTCGAGCCAGTCAGTCTAGTTGGGAAGATAATCGGAACTGCTTCCTGCCTTGGTGCGTCGGGTTCAGCCGTAGCAGGCTTCTTTTTCTTCTTTGCGGCCATCCTGGAGTCGATGCCAGGACACCCAAGGGCCTTGCACTTCTCAGCCTCATTATAAGCTTGCACGCATCTGTCAGCCAGAGTCTTCATGCGCTCACGCGAACCCTGAGCTTCCTTGAGCTCGTGCATCATACTCTTGAAGTTCTTCACTTCTTGCACGCTGAGCTTGGCCATATGCTTCTTGAACTGAGCCTTTTCATAGTCAATCTTTTGCTTCAGTTCAACAATGCGCTCAGCGACAGCTAGCTCTGAAGCAATGGCGCCTTGGAAGGCGACACTGAGGCCAATGGGTAGCTGCAGATCTTCAAAGCTGATGTTTGGCGTGTCAAACCACTCGTCAATGAAGTTGTGGATGATGGTTACATCAAAGAGAGGCAGATCATTGAAGATTTCTGCTTCTTATTTGCTCTTTATGAGTTGCTCAAGAGTGTCATCTGCAAGATCTTCATCACTTGACAGATCAATGTCGTCATTGCGCAGAATGGCAGGAGCTGTTAGCTCTTGGCCTGTGTGTGGCAGAGGCATCTTGACCTTCTGGGGCTTGGAGATGCGAGATAAATCTTCGGACTGCACACTGTCTTCAGGAGGTGCAGTTGCCAGTGGCTTCGCCCGTGAGATTTTTGGTGAAGGGGCAGGCTTTGAAGCTTTAGGCTTCTTCAGCTTCTTTGTCTTCGGTACTGCAGGCACTTCTTCTGATTCAGCATCAGCTGCAGGCTCATTCACTGCAGTCCCTTGAACCAAGATACGGGTGATGAGGCCTTCGAGGTTGTAGAAAGGGCCGATGACATTTGGTTCTGCATCTCGTGTGCCATCTGCCCTTGGTGCTGAGGGACCAGGGTTGAAGTCCAACCCCAAAGTCTTCTTGTTCTGCTTCACTGAGTTCTAGGCAAATTGGAAATTGTGCTTGAACAGATTGTCGTCATGACACCATAGTAGTGACGATGGGTGTGCATCAGCAGGCTGTGGCCCACGGACCATGCAGGGATAGAAGCCTTGTTCAATGGCTTCATCTCTGGACCTGGGTAGAAGATTCTTGTATAGGATGTCTCCCCATGGTCTCTTGATGGCATTTTTCTCAGCGTATTCTTGGGTTACAAATCGGTAATTGAACCATTGTTCTGCCCAATATCTTCGAATCCATTGGATTCGGGTCTTGCGCTGATTGTAATCCTCTTCGGGATCTGTCTTGTACAGTTCTAAGAGGTCATCTGGCAGATCTCTGGATGTTTCTCCACGACGCTTTCTGCCACCCTTCCTTGCTGATTTCTCTGAAGCCATAAACTTTAACTTGAAAGGCTTCAACACATTCAAAGGCTTCAAAGGTTTTTGCTTGCTGGATCAACAGGAACTGGCTTCGGGAGAATTTATGTGATGCTGTAAGAATTCTGCAAATGAATGCAGACTATGAGAACCAAAGGATTCTCCCACGGACATGTACCTGTGACAGCATTAAGGTGCGAGCGAAGGGGAAGAGGTCATATGCATTCTCAGAAGATTTTGAAGATAAATCAGTTTAGAAGACATTGACCTCATCGTGCGAAGACATTCACTCATAGATAAGGAGTTGGTTCCAGATTTGTACGAATCCACAGATCAGTACAAGTGAGGAATCTAACTACTTTGTGAAGCACAAGTGAATATACTAGGCATGTTATGAGCTGCAGTATGAGAGAGATCTAACTTGTGTGAATAGAAACTGCTTGTGGTAGAAAGTGACAAATCCATAGGATCAACGGTGCTGTAAAAAGGAAGTTTTATTTACCACACTAAGAACTGCTAGACGGAGTGGAAGATGAGGCCGAGCAGTTCGATCTTCCGTGCCCTAACTTGGCGACGGAGGACACCTACGGCGACGACGGAGAGGACGATGTACGCGTTCGGCGTGAAGATGGCGTCGGAGAGGTTGCGGCAGCGAAGCGCTTCGTTGCCGGTGTCGTCGAGGGCTAGCGGTGGCGCTAGGGTTCGTGCGAGAGTGGAAGAAGAGATAATGACCGCTGTGAAGTGTGTATTTATAGGTACATGGGCGGCACTGCTCTAAGGGGACCCCGACTCATAAGTCGTGATCACCGAATGCACGTGTACAGTGATCCCAGAGATCAATGCTCACTGAACACACAGAAGCTGAATAACAAGAGTCTTACATCCATACATACCATATTACACAAGTAGGACCATTATGGTCAAGTCTTGAGTATAACATCGCAGCGGAAATCTTCGTCGATAACTTGGACCCATGCCATCTGCCATAACCCTACAGGCATTCTGACTGGGAAGCGTCCTAGCTCGCATGTTCGTCACCGAGGTACTCTTCTTCATAGTATGTTCTTTCATGCCTGGCCAATAAAATAACCAGTGGCAAGCCAATGAGTACTTTGAATGTACTCGCAAGCAACCCAAGGGTGATAATAGAATAATTATGCAAGGCGCTACTGCTAATTTGGCATTTTTGCAGAAAACTAGTTTTTCTCATGCAAGTATGATCACCATTTATCAAGGATATGAATGCGTCTGCAACAAGTATCAGGAGGTTACAGACATCAACATCGGGATAGAGTTGTGAACAACTCATACTCAAGCTCATCGTGACTTCCTCACGAATCACGTCAACCAAACCGTGTTGTTTGTCAGAAACATATGGACGTAGTCTAAGCAGCACCACCCAACTGTCCTTGACCATGGACACGGCTATTCGAATAGTTTTACACTCTGCAGAGGTTGCACACTTTACCCACAAGATCCGGGGAACTTCCGTGTCATCCACGACCCGCGGTACATCAAGTACCCGGGGTAAGCACCCGATCACTATCTTTCCCTAGACGACACTAACAAGGAGTCCACTCGTTGTTCCGTATCCTCACGATGTACATCATACGAGACTCACTCGAGATCATAACATCCGAGAGGGGACACAACGGTGTATCCGGTGCCCTGTGAAAACAATCATGGCCGCCCTACCTGGCACGACCCCGTCCCAAGAGAGAGCACCAACTCTCCCCCGTCACTAGTAATGCAGGCTCCAAGCTAGTATCGGCCTAGGTAATCAATAATGCCCTTTCCCATACAAGGGTAGAGTGGTTGCGCATGTAAGGTTGGGACAGTCGAAAAATCTTAAATCTAATCCGTCTCTGTAAACAACACTTTTATCGAGCCTCGGTACACTACCTCTCCACCAAGTAGTGACCTAGTTCATCATCATCTCCCAGGGGCATTAGTGGCACCCACTGGGCTTTTTGCAAGTATGTCAAACCACACTTGTTTCTTTCCATGCATAACCCTGATCTACTTTGCGTAGCAACTACTTAGCATCCTATCTACTTCCACCGGCATAACCCTCCTAGAAAGGTAGGGTCATGCATCATGCAAGTGTCAACGAGAAAGGCAATGGAGGCACCACCTCAAGTGGCCACCGTTTTATCATGACTTCGATGCAAGCAATAAAAGTGCTATATGACATGCATAAAAAGGGTTTCATAGACATGGTCAAAGGGCTGCTTGCCTGGTTCATCAGAGTCTTGAGATCTTCAAATATCTCTGGTCCAACTCCAAGCATTTCATCTACTTCGTCAACTATCGTCGAAAGCAACCATAATAAGCAACACAATAAGGCAGGAAATGAAAGTGCTCTAAAAATATTGATTTGACTTTTCTAGGACATCTCTAGTTATACGAAAATTAACCAGAGTGGTTCCATTGGAATTGGGTCAGTGGATATTTCTAAACATTTGTATATGATGGAATCAAGGGGTTTATGGATTTGCAAGAAGTGTACAGAAATATATTTTTGAAAAATGAGCAAAGGCACCCATTTAACAAAGGATGATTTTAGAAGCATCTAGGAATTGGTTTCACTGGATTTGGAGTTGAAATGATTTTCCTATGAATTTGCAAAGTTGACAAATATGAAGAAATAGACCATTATTTGAGGTGATACAGAAAGTATTAGTAAAAATGTTCAAAAACTAAGTTTTGAACTTATAGACATCTAGGATTTTGAATCATGGAATTTGGATCAAAAATGGGCTCTCTGTGATTTTCTAAAGTTCAGCACATAAATAAGAAAATAGGATTTATTTAATATGTGTGAAGGGAAATGTGCTAGAAAAATGTGCAAAAAGCACCATGTGATAGGGCATGATTTTAGGAACTACTAGAAATTTGAATCATCCAATTTGGAGTTAATTTGAACTATGTATGGATTTTACAAATTGTTCAGAAAAGAAATGGGAAAAGGGCTCTATGCCTGCTGGGCCAGAACAGCCGCAGGGCAGCGGCCCAGCCAGCGACGTGGCCCCGCCGAGCCGGCGCGCACACGCGCGCCAGGTTTGAACCTGACGGGCGGGGCCCAGCTGCCAGTGGGAGAGAGAGGGGGCGAGAGAGAGGTGAGGATGACAGGCGGGGCCCACCTGTCATCACTAACCCATGGACAGGGGGGTCGCGGTGCTCACCGGCGACGATGCAGGCCACGGCGAGCTCCGGCGAGTGCGGGGATGGCTTCAGGAGACTGCCGCACGTCGGTGGGTGGTGGACTTGGCCGGCGGGGGTGCCTGGTTCGCCGGTGACGAGGAGCTGCGGCGGAGGAGCTTCGGGAGGCGGTGACTCCGGCCGTTTCTGGCAGCTACAGAGAGGGGAAAGAAGGGGGAAAGGATCAGAGGGCTGCAGGGGTTCCAGATCGAGGCAGAGGAGGAACGGGGGAGGCCTATACCTCGCGAACTCCGGCGAGCCGAAGCGGCGGAGCTCGAGCTCGATCTCCAGCTCGGGTGGTCCTGGAGGAGAGTGGAGGGCACAGGGGGCCGATTTGGAGGGGTAAGGAGCGAGTGGTGGTGGGGGAGAGGCTCGGGGAGGCCCTTAAATAGGCGAACGGCGAGGTGCCGTGGACCCGTGCGCCGGCGGGCTTCTGTGCATCGCCACAGGGCTCGGGAGGAGCTGGCGCCGTGTCTGGGGTGTTTGTGAGGCTGGTCCAGTGCTAGGGGAAGGAAGAGGGGGAGCGGGGAGGGGTCAGAGACGTCGCGCGTGTGAGCTCGCTCACTGGAGCTCTCGGGCGGCCGGTGCGTGTGCGAGCAGGGGCAGGAGAGAGAGAGGGAGGAGGGGGCCGACCAGCTGCCGTGTCTCGGACGCCAAGGCGTCTCGTCTGGCGCGCTAGGGAGGCCCGAGGTGGCCGGAGGTACTTGGCAGGGGGCGGCTACAGTGCGGGAGCGCACTGTAGCGCGCTCCAGAGCGTGCAAATGGCCGGCATGCCATTTTTTTGGCAAAGTGGGAACGGCTAAGCATGTCTGGTAGCTCTAGCGAGGAGTAAATAATATGAGGAAAGCCTTGGATGCCTTGGGTGGCCACTGGAGTGAGGAGGGAGATGAGGAAGAGGGGTGCAAGGGCTGTCCAGAGGGGTAAAAGAGGTGGTTTCACCCCTCAATTATTGATCTGAGATGCAGCCATTGCTACTGGAGGTAGAAGAGGTCTAGGAGGGGCTGTGGTAAAAAGTGGAGGCCATGGAGAAGAGTGGAAGAGGTCAAAACAGGGGTTTTAGTAAAATGGCAGAAGGTGTTTGATGCTTGTTTGGTTAAGCAAATGAACTCCATTTGGCAGGAGACTCCACAGGGTGAAATTTCACATATAATTAGGGCCTTACACCTATTTTGAGCTTATTTGGGCAAAGTTCACAATGTAACTTTGGTAAACCCTAGAAATCAACAGAAATGGCTTTACCAAGATTTAGTCATGCAGATCTATTCTCCTTGATGCACCACTTGGTGTAGTGTCATCATTTGAGGTTATGAACATGTCCACAAAAGTTGAGATCAAAAGGAGAAAGTTGCCAATGTAGAGTTGTTCAAATTTGGTTTTGAACAGGAAGGGTTTTGGGGCACTTTGAGCAAGATAACATTCTCTCCAACCTGTGCCATTTGGTCTAGATGAATAATTAGACCATTTGAGCATGTTCACAAGGTTTGAGAACATTTGGACATGTTTGGCAATGTAAAGTTGCTCAAACTTCAAAATGGACAAAAATGGTTTTGAGGAGATTTCATGGGGTTATACTATTCTCCATGACATGATACTTGGCAAGATCATCAAACATGTCATATGTGACATGCTAGAATTTTCTTGGAATTGCTGGGGAATATTTCCTGTAGAAATATTTCAAATCCTTGAAATGGGCAGAAATGGTTTTTGAGGGATTTGACCAATATTTTGAACATGACCATGTGTTGAAACTCTTATATATGGACAATATATGTCCATTGAGTTTCCCTAAATTTTCTCAAATATTTTTGAAACAATAAAATAATTTTTCCCTATTAAAGACCATTTCTGGCCTTAATAAAAGCTTTTAAATAAAATAGTAAAATAACTTTTAAAATTATTTTTTTGTGGTTTATGGGAGTCCTATATCTAATAGGATTCAAATATATTTTTGGAAAGATTTTTACTGCCCTAAATTAAGTACTTGCAGTACAAATCTTAATTCAGGGGTTTTTGGAAAACTAATTTTTCAAAATACTTTTTGGCCAAATTATTTTTGTAAGAAAATACTATATTGCTCTATACACATGGCATGATCATTGGTTCAAGAGTTTGGAGCAAGGAGATGAAGTATAGGAGTTGGAGGATTTATTTGATTTTTAGAGCACTTGCAAACAACAGACAAAAATCCAATCAAGGCAAGGTCCAAAACACTCAAAAGTTTTTGTTAAACCACATTTTATCATGACTGTTAGCTTAAGTGTTGTGGCATGAAAATCAGGGTGTGACAACTATGCTATTACACAGGTGCCCCTGGCGATTCGCATCTGAGGAACACGTGGCCATTATGCGGAATTTTGGGGTTTGTTCCACGTCCCACTCACGCATGGATTGTCGGGTGGTCGTTCCTACTTCTTCGTGTGTCATGTGGAGGAATGAGCATTTAAAACGGACTTAATGGTAGTCTCTGTATCTTCTGCTGACAAGGACGCGGAGAAGACATTCGACAGTTTCAATAGAATGCATATGATTTGGAGAGATAGAATTTGAGATAGAAAGCATAGAGAGGTTAGGGTCCGATCACATTCACTTAGTTCAAAAGATTCAACAAGAAGACATAGCTATAAGTGAATGCTGTAGAGGACAGAACACTACTATATATATATATATCTATATAATCAACATAGTGAAGATAATCATGAAGATATGTTGAGATTGAAGCCAAATCAAATGTGAAGACATAGCAAATATAACGCCATGAGTGAAACACTTCAAAATAGAACGTTTGGTGGTGGCGTTACCCACCGTATAGGAAGTATTAGACCCAGACACGGCGCACAATTATCGTGGCGCTCCGAAGTCAAATTCCACATTAATGTATTCACACTTAGAATGTATGTCTTCATTGATTGAAGATATACTTTACTTCGTGTGTTGCACATCTAAGTCATCAATATGCATCAGGGTTAGGATGTGTGCCTGATCACAGGACATTTGAGGATTCCAGGATATTTAGCTCACACCGTAACTTGCAAAATCTCTTCTCATCCAAGGGCTTGGTGAAGATATCTGCCAATTGCTCTTCAGTGTTGACGTGTATGATATCAATATCTTCCTTCACAACATGATCTCTGAGAAAGTGATGACGAATTTCAATGTGCTTTGTCTTCCAGTGCTGAACTGGGTTATTGGCGATCTTGATGGCGCTTTCGTTGTCGCAGTAGAGTGGCACTTGCTTCAGATGAATGCCATAGTCCTTGAGTGTTTGCTTCATCCACAGAAGCTGAGCGCGGCAAGATCCAGCAGCAATGTATTCGGATTCAGCAGTGGAGAGAGATACACAGTTTTGCTTCTTTGAAGACCAACATACAAGTGATCATCCCAGAAAGTGACATGTGCCTGATGTAGACTTGCGATCAACATTGTCACGAGCATAATCAGCATCCGAAAATCCAACCAGATCAAACTCTGAGCCCTTTGGATACCATAACCCTAGAGTTGGGGTGTGAGCCAAATATCGAAGAATTCGCTTCACACCTAAGTGATGCGACTCCTTTGGTGCCGCTTGAAATTGAGCACACATGCAAACACTAAGCATAATATCTGGCCTAGATGCACATAGATAAAGTAAAGAACCAATCATGGAGTGGTATACCTTTTGATCAAACTCTTTACCATTGTCGTCGGGACCCAGATGATGTTTGGCTGGCATCGGTGTTGTGAAGCCTTTGCAGTCTTGCATACCAAACTTCTTCAGGCAATCTTTGAGATACTTCTCTTGAGATATGAAGATGTCGTTGCGTTGTTGTCGTATTTGAAGACCGAGGAAGAACTTCAGCTCTCCCATCATGGACATCTGATATTGCTCTTGCATCATATATCCAAACTCTTCAGTGTACTTCTAATTGGTGCAGCCGAAGATAATGTCATCCACATATATTTGGCACACAAACAGTTCACCATCATATGTCTTCGTGAAGAGAGTGGGGTCTAGGGAACCAGGTATGAAGCCTTTTCTCTTCAGGAAGTATTTGAGTGTGTCATACCAGGCCGGAGGGGCTTATTTGAGGCCATACAGTGCCTTGTTGAGCTTGTATACCATGTCAGGATGTTTTGGATCTTCAAAGCCAGGCGGTTGTGCAACATACACTTCTTCTTCAATATTGCCATTGAGAAAAGCACTCTTCTCATCCATTTGATATAGAAGTATGTTATGATGATTTGCATAGGCCAGCAGTATGCATATGGCTTCAAGTCTAGCCACAGGAGCAAATGTTTCATCGAAGTCAATGCCTTCCACTTGAGTATATCCTTGAGCAACGAGACGAGCTTTGTTTCTAACAACTTGACCATGCTCATCTTGCTTGTTGCGGTATATCCATTTGGTGCCTATTATATTGTGCTTCCGTGGATCAGGACGCTTAACCAGTTCCCATACATTATTCAGCTTAAACTGTTGAAGCTCTTCTTGCATAGCTTGAATCCATTCAGGTTCCATGAAGGCTTCTTCAACTTTCTTGGGTTCTGTTATTGAGACGAATGCGAAGTGCCCACAGAAATTTGCTAGCTGAGTTTCCCTTGAACGAGTGAGTGGACTGGGTGCATTGATGCTATCAATTATTCTTTCAATCTGCACTTCATTGGCAACGCGAGGATGTACAGGGCGAAGACTTTGCTCTTGCTGATCATTGTCGTTGTTAGAAGGAATGTCTTCAGGTTGAGCATTGTCTTCATGTTGATCAGGTGCTGAGATGATAAGTTCTTCTTCAGGATGAGCTTCAGAAGGTATCATTTCTCCAGTTCCCATTAGCTTGATTGATTCACTGTATGTAACTTCATCTAGCACATTTGGCAGTTGCTCTCTTTGTGAACCGTTGGTTTCATCGAACCGCACATCCACGGTTTCAACCACTTTGTAATGAAAGAGATTGAAGACTCTGTAGGAGTGCGAATCTTTTCCATATCCAAGCATAAAACCCTCATGTGCTTTTGGTGCAAACTTTGAGGTGTGATGTGGGTCCTTGATCCAGCATCTTGCGCCAAATTCTCTGAAGTAACTGACATTTGGCTTCTTGCCAGTAAGGAGCTCATAAGATGTCTTGTTTAGACGCTTGTGAAGATAAACACGATTGATTGTATGGCATGCAGTATCAATGGCTTCAGGCCAAAATTTTCTTGGAGTCTTGTATTCATCTAGCGTCGTTCTGGCCATCTCAATGAGTGTTCTGTTCTTGCGTTCGACGACGCCATTCTGCTGTGGCATGTATGGGGTCGAGAATTCATGTGTGATGCCCAAGGTATCAAGATATGTATCAAGGCCAGTGTTCTTGAATTCAGTGCTATTGTCACTTCTGATGTGCTTTATCTTGGTGCCATAATTGTTCACAGCTCGATTGGCGAAGCATCTGAAGACATCCTGCACTTCAGTCTTGTAAAGGATTATGTGCACCCAAGTATATCTGGAATAATCATCAACAATGACAAAGCCATAGAGACAAGCAGTAGTAGTAAGAGTTGAGTAATGAGTGGGACCGAAAAGATCCATGTGAAGCAGTTCGAAGGGTCGAGTAGTGGTCATGATTGTCTTCGAGGGATGTTTGGCCCTTGTCATCTTCCCTGCTTCACAGGCACCGCCTAAGTGATCTTTCTTCAACTTGACGCCCTCGATGCCTATGACATGCTTCTTCTTTGCTAGGGTGTGGAGGTTCCTCATGCCAGCATGCCCAAGCCTCCGATGCCAGAGCCAGCATTCTGAAGCTTTTGCTAGAAGACATACGGCAAGCTGTGGTCCTGCTGAGAAATCTACCACGTACAAATCATCTTTTCGATACCCTTCAAATACTAGAGACTTGTCAGATTCCATTAGAACAATGCAACGATATTTTCCAAATATTACGATCATGTTCAAATCGCAAAGCATTGAGACAGACATTAAGTTGAAGCCAAGGGATTCAACAAGCATGACTTTATCCATGTGTTGATCCCTTGAGATTGCAACTCTACCTAGACCTAATACCTTACTTTTACCAGTGTCAGCAAATGTGATGTGGCTCTTGTCGGATGGACGTAAGGTTGAGTCCATAAGAAGGCTTCTTTTGCCAGTCATGTGATTTGTACACCCACTATCAATAATCCATTCTGAAGACACTGGTGTCGTACCCTTGGCACTGCATGCCATGAAGCAGTAGGTAGAAGCGGAGTAGTCCTTGTCATTTGCATCGGTGTCGGTGATGAAGTCATTGTCTTCAGTATTGAAGATGGACTTGGCAACGTATGCTGTAGCCAGAC